>NC_004354.4:8484848-8787878 GCF_000001215.4 Drosophila melanogaster | reverse complement strand
TTGAAATTACATGATTATTAATTTATTTTTTTCCGCCCACAGACGTTACGGCACCAAGTGCAGTGGGTGTGGCCAGGGTATCGCGCCATCGGATCTAGTGCGAAAGCCCAGGGACAAGGTCTTCCACCTAAACTGCTTCACCTGCTGCATCTGCCGCAAGCAATTGAGCACAGGTGAGCAGCTCTACGTGCTGGACGACAATAAGTTCATCTGCAAGGACGACTATCTGCTGGGCAAGGCGCCATCCTGCGGCCACAATTCGCTGAGCGGTAAGTTCTGGCCTATATGCCTGTGTGTAGCAACGTAGTTTTAATCTACAATTTATGAATGCCTTTATTTTAAATTTAGTAGAATTTTTATTTTTTGGGCCACTACTTGGCTGCAATGTTTGGGGATTGCAGCGGAGTCCGGCCTAATCAGGCCACCATAAATTTTCCGGACATCCCAATTGGGGCTCATCTTTGCTAATGAGAGCCACACCATGGGTCCAACCGCTCTGGCCATTTATATTGTGGCATGGAACCTAAAGCCCCTCACGTATCTGCAATTCCATCAGCAATAAATACAAAATTACGCATACGACACGTGGAACGCTTTTGGGTATATTTAGGCGCAATTTGTGCCACGCGTGTTTCTGGCCAAAAATATTTTAATTTCTGACGCAGTTTGTCTATTTGTTTGCACTAATTGTTTATCGTTTGCCATAGAAATATTTGCCATTCAAATTACCGTGGGAATAAAAGAAAATGTTCCCATTGTTTCGTTGTTGCTGTAAATGTCGTTGTTGCTGATTGTTGATTTTTCAAGCGCAGCTTTTTGTTAGGAGGTTTTTTCTTTTTTATTATTTGTTTGCACATTTTTTCTGTTGTCTTTGGTAATCCCGGAAAAGATATATTTTCTGCACTTTTGCGACGCCCAAGAAAAGCGTGCAAAAGTCATGGGCTAAATGCTTGGCAAATATTGACACAAATCGCATAAATAAAACAAAGGCATGCATAAGATAATAGTACACATGATGGGGAGGGAATTGGGAAAACAAGGACAGTGAAAGTTGCAGAGGGAAATTAAATTTGGATAAAATATTCTCTCAGAATTGTATATTCGTTTTTCGTTGGCTAAATGCAAAATATAATTAATATGATAACTCAGTCGATGTTAGGAATGCTTTTCTAACATTATTTTAAACCATTCCTGCATTTCCTGCTAATTTAAAAATTCCGTTCCAGCAAAATTAGATCCTTTAAAGGTTTTTCCTACCATAATTCTCACATTCCTTGCGTGGCCGAAAAATTCAGCAAAATGGCGAGAAAAAGGAAAAACTGAAAACGCATTAAAGCCAAAAGCAGCTGCAAAATGGAGCCCCTGCCTCTTTGCCTTTGTTTACCCTTTTCACTCGACGGGCAAAGTTTTAAAGGATGTGTGTATATATATGTGTGTGTGTGTGTGTGTGTGCGTTCGAGTGCGAGCAAGGGTTAAGCTTTAAAGTTGGCAGGATATTTATTTGACATTCGCCAAGTTTTTACTGGCCAAAAGCGGCAATTAAAGCCTTAAAGGGAGTTGTCATTAAATTTGTATCATGCAAACATTTTTCTACATACAAAATTCAGAGACTCTAATGCTTTGAGTATTTGAACTCAACTTTTGGACTTTTTAGCTTCCTTCTTCATCTCTCTCTCTCTCTCTCTTTTAATGGGCTGAACTTTATTTTTACCATCATTTTCGTTTAGCTAAAGTAACGAAAGCAATAAATACGTGGAAATTTGTTCGCTTGTTGGGAAAGATATTTTCGTAGCATACTTAGCGGCGTTAAATATTTCAACGCTGCCATTTTCTCTCCCTTTCCACGGAGAAAGAGAGCAACTGTGCGACGCGAGAGGTTGGGGTTGAGAGAAGTGTAGAAAGACGGAGAGCGGCGGCGGCGGCGGCGAATGAGAGAGCTTCTCTTCTCATCGCAGCTGCGCATTTGCGGCGGGCGCTAGAGCGAGATGCACGATGGCAATGTGACGTCGTGCTGTCGACGTCGACGCAGGCAGAACAAAATGGCCGCGAGCCCCAAAAAGTAGGCAAGCATTTTCACCCGCTCTCTTTCGAACGCTCCTTCTCGCTCTCTTTTCGCAACCATTCATAATCCAGCCAATAATTCAACAATAATTATTATTTATTTCAGTTGGAATTTTTCTCAACAATTTCTTAAAGCCACCACAAAAAAAAAAAAAAACAAAAAATGCAGAATAATGAACAAAAAAAATTGCAGGGGAAAACTCTGCTTGTCTTCTGCCCAAATGGCTGCAGCGACGTCGACCGCTCTGCTGCGCCGCAGTCGACAGCGACGTCGGTCCAAAAGGAGCGCAGGTCATTAATGTTTTGATTTTAATTGCGTTAATTACGTGCAACGGATTTTTCACTTAGCCACAACACGAGTCCCACCACACAGTTTATGCAACTATTTCTTTTTTTTCGACAAAAAAAAAATGAAGAAGTGTCAACACATCAAGTATACGCCACTTTGAAAACTCCACTGCAGATCAAAAGACAAATGAAACACAACAGTTTGTAAAAGGAAACGTGTGACTCTTTTTTTTTTTTTGTTTTTGCCGCTTCGACGCGTCAATTTATTGCTTGTCATATAAATTAAACTGTTTGCTGTGTGATAAACAACAACAATGAATGGCCGGGCAGCGGCGGCGTAACTGAGGTAATAAATCAAGCAAGAAATAAAAAACATTACAAAAAAAAAAAAACAAAAAAACGCAAGGAAGCGGGGAACACAAAGTGCAATGAAGTTGAAACTTTTGAGATAAAAAGAATGAAATGGGTTCTAAAAAAAAAATAAATAGCAAATAGACCTAATTACCAAGTGTTTGCAAGTTCCCGGTTCATAAACCAGTTAAATAATCTTTTTTGAAAGTTTCAAGGCTAAAATCTTTAGATTTGTTGAAACCAGATAACCACTGTTGACAATTTAAATAAAAGGCAAATAGCTGAAAAAAATAAGCAAATGCTAAGAGGTATTTAAGCCATACATTAAAGCAATTAATACGCAATATTGAATTAGCCAACTTTTCGTCATTTTCGCCCCCACTGTAAACCCTAAACTTTGTGAGTTATCATCAACACTTCGAGTGACTTACGGCGCTCGAACATAAACATTTGGGAGTCCTTCTACATACATACATATGTGTGTATGTGTGAGTTGCGTACTTAATGACCCTTAAACGACCTTAACTCAGACTTGGCCTGTTGTTTTTGAGGGATTCTGTTGTTATTTTTATGACGGCTGAAAACAAAATTTTTATGAACCCACACAAACAACACACGTTCTCCTGCTTTATTGTCCTGTTTGCTTTTGTGGTTGTTGCCGCTTTTGTTGCTTTCTTACGCCTACTTTTTTTCCGGCTTTGTTTTGCTGGCCAAAAGGGTCAAAGGCATATGGCCAAAAAAGTCTCTAAAGTTCAGCTCATCTCCCACTGTTTATCGTTATCTTCTTTGCAGCGATAAACAGCTGTTGTTGTTGGCCTTTTTTTTTTGGTTAAAGCCAACATTTAAAATTAAAGTTGGACCCAAAGTACGAACTCTTAGTCAAATGTTTATCATTTTACAGGGTGCCAACGTGGCGTATTAGTAATTTCATATTTTCGGTTCGAAATGAAGCCACTAATTTAAACTGAAATTTGAAAACACATTTATTATTAACTATCTGATTGTCTGAGAAAACACACTTTATTTGAATGGGTAATGGGTAATATTATATAGCATAAACCTTGGTAACCTCAACCATTTTACTCCCTTAAAGTCCGTTCGACCACATGAAATATACCGCAGATTTACGGTTGTCATTTTGCCGGCTGGTCACGTAATATAGTACTCTTTATTCTCGATGGGACCCCGTTGGTAAATCGCTGGCTTCATCTACGCCCTTGGCCCCTTGCCACGCCCCCTTTTGGGGGCATCCATCCTCACCCCTTGATACGCCAACAGCCTTGCGGTTGCTACTTCTTCTCTAGGAGTTTTTTTATTATTTTTATTTTTATTTGCAGTTTCAGTTTTTGCAGCGGTGGCAGTTTTTGTTCAGTCAGTTCGGTTACATGACTTCTATATGTATGTACATATTCGTACACAGCAAAGAAAGTATTATATTATATTATAATAAAATCAAATGCAAATATTATGCAAGTAGATTTTAAGAATGAAATTTCAAAAAAGAGTTTCTATAATATCCTTTATTTCCAGCAAAAGTTTTCGAATTTTTGGGCTTATACATTGTGGTTCACTACGTTTCTTTGTGTGTACATATATTTACACACCAGCTATATAAGTATTTATATGTACTATAATTTTTTTGTTTTTTTTTTGGCCTGGGGCTTTGCAGCTCGAAAAGTTTATGGCTTTGGCTGCTGCGGCTGCCTGTGGTCCAATCTGTTTCCCGGAGAGAAAAAAAAAGGGAAAGAACCGAAGGAAAAAAGTAAAACCGTTAAAGTTTATTTGACATTTACTTGGGCTATTTTTTATTTTTATGACTCTCTGGGTTTTTACTTTTTGTTATATACACGAGAGTGACCACAGCCCCCTCCTTTTTTCAACACCGGACTTTCCCTGCGTCTTTTTTTTTTATTTTTTTTTTGTTTTTAATGTTTTTTCTCTCACTGTATGAACGTTGGGATAATAAATTTGCGGCTATTTTGGGGCCACGAATTTAATACTTTACCGATGTGCGATAAAAAAAAATAAAAGCCCGTACCCGGAGCGAACCAAAAAACTGGTACCTTCCTCTTCTAACGCCTTTTCAACGCCTTCGTAAATCATTTGGCCAAGTGCGTATGTGTTGCCAACTATTTTCCATAAAACGCGGCTTTGATTTGTGGCGACCACAGGAAAAGTCCAAATAAAAATCCAAATTTATAACGCCCAAAAGGTGGAAAGGCCAGTAGACTTTTGGCACTCACTGTGGCGGAAATGTCGCCATTTTTAGGCGGAAACAGTGGAGAAAAAAGGTTTGGGCCAAGTTCATAAATCACGAGCATAATAATTCAAAGGTATTATTGCTGGATGTGGATAAAAATAAATGCCTAAATATAACGAGGGATAAATACACAAGTTAATTGGTTGGGAATGCCTTAAAAGCACCATTTATGGTATTTAAGTAAAGCAATTTGCTTTAGTTCCTTTGTTAATCTATGGAAATACTTGCCGACGGTTTTTCTGATTCAGAAGAATCTCTTCTTTTCTAATACTTATGTATCTTCTATCCGCCGTAATCGATTTTAAATTCAAATGTTCAACCTGTCGCCGGACTTGTAACTTTTCAAACACCACCCCCCTTTTCTGGGTAATAACTCTTCCCCACACACGCACACACACATTCACTTGTTATTGTTTATTGTTTATGGGGCATTTGTTGAACGACTTGCGCGCCTTAATGACAAAACTCGTAAGGCTACGAAATAAAATGAAAACGAGGCCCAGACGCTGCAAGGAAAAGAAAATGGTGAGAGGGGGGTGGGGGGAAATAAATAAAAAGGGTCTTCTCAGCTCAGCGTTTTCAGCATTTTAATGTCTAACTAAAGCGAGCCCGGGGGGCCAGTAGAGGGTTAAGGGGCCAGTCATTTGATGATGTGTCGGGGCAAATTACGAGAGGCGTTAAAACTAGAGCAAAGTCTTTTTGACTCGAGTGAACTTTAGTGCCGAAAGCGGACTCGTAACTTGTCCCATAAATCTCCAATCAAAAATTGAGTGTCTCTTTGCTTTTTAGGGGGCTAACTTGATGAGCAAACAAAATCAAGTCCCCTGATAATGACAATGAGAGAAGTTCAGCTTCGGTTTCAGTTTCCAGTTACCAGTTGCCAGCCAGTCGGTTTCCACTTGGCTTTTGTTTTTTTTTCTTTGATTTTTCCTTATTTGGCTCTTTTGGTGGATCTCCATAAAAGAGCTTTAAGTGCGGCACTTTAAGGAGCTAATTTCCCAAACTCTCAGCTCTAAACAACTGAGATTTACGAGCCGACGAGTTAGTACACGGAGAAAATTTGATTTGGTTTCCAAAAGATCGTGTAATTGTTAACAAAGTAAATAGGTTGTTTCTTTTCCATACATATATATATATATATATATATATATATATATATATATATATATCTTGATATATTTTTTATTTGGAATGTTCTCTGCGCTCTTCCCACTGCGCTTTTTTCCATGTGTACTTAGAGCCCCCAACTTCTTGTAATCGTGTCATATTTCAAGCTTGGCCAAACATTTTCACCAGTCAAAAAATAGAGTCGGAAAAGCGCAGAGCAAAAAAAAAAAGAGGAAAAACCTTTCCCAAACCCCCCTATCACCCCTAAAAAAAGGGGGGGATTGGAGGGAATGGTTGGGTGGCAGAGATAAGCGTCGACTGCGTCGCTGGCAGCACACACAAAAAACGGGGGGGGGGGGGAGAAAAAAAAAGAAAGGCGGGCCTCGGGCCAAAAACCAAAGGAGATGGCAACAAACGAAATGTCCAAAAGAGGGATGGCAATAGCAGGAGCGAAAGCCAAAAGATGGTGAAGTGGGGCTGACAGTGGCTGGTGTTAGTGGGTGGCTGGGTGGGTATGGCGCTTTTGGGGGTGGCTTGCTTTGGCGGATTTCGCGTTGGCGGCTGACTAAAGAAAACAGCAGCCGCAAAAAGCGAAGAAAAACGAAACAAAAGGCGAGAGGAAGCTGCAAGCGAAAAGGGGCGAAGCCGTGGCGAGGAGTGGAGAGGTGAAGCAGTGGAGTGGGCGGGACAAGTGGGCGGGGTGGGGCATTCGAGAAGGACTTTATTCTGAGGTCGCACAGCACAAATCCAACTGTCGAAACCAAAAGCACGCAAAGCTTCACAAAAACTGCTGCAGGTGGCATTTGCCAAGGAAAGAGACAGCCGCAAAAGAGTCTGGGGGCGTTAGAACGAGAGGGCGACAGCATTGGGGGTTGGCATCTAAGGGTGGCCATGCCAAAATGTGAATTGAGGTTATGTATACAAAACGGAAACGGAAATGTGCAGAGCTTTGTGTGCAAAATGATGTCTGCCAATGTAGGAGGCAGGCGGGCCAAAGAAAGGCGCTTGGGTTTTTTCATACAACCACCACTACATACATATATACATATATAACACCACTGGCTTAAGGCCCCTTGGAAAAGCTTAGAACGGCGAAAGATTCCAAGCACTCGAAATACACGAAATCGATTTCGATTCTCTCGTTTATTTTATTTCCCCTCTCTGCCAACTCGACTCGCAAATAAAACACAATGCCATACAAATACCGAAAATGGCTGGCACTTTAAGCTTAAAGTTTCCTCGTATTCGCAGTGAAATTTTTTCACCGAAGGGGTGGCTTTTCCTTATCTCGCTTCGCAGATCTTTGCCATTGGCTGCGTTCCTTCTTTCCATTCCCTTCCTTTTTATTTTTGCACACTCATAATTCATATTTGTATAAATATGTATGATATATGTGGGCATATGTTCAGGGGAGATAACTGACTGAGTGGCAATGTATGTTATGGTGTTATGGTTTACCAAGAGTTTTTTGCGACTGTTTTCGGGTTTTGAAGTAAGAGATACTCGGTGGATCTTTACACAATTGGTTTTTCATCTGACGAATTTTCGATACATAAGCACAGGTACCCATAAGCGCGATAGAAATACGAACTTGCCCCGATCTTCGGTAACCCAGATAAAACGCACCTGTAACCGCTGAAGCGAAACCATTGCAGCATAGATAAATTCCGAAAACCGAAACCCGAGCCCACTTGTCGGGGTCACCATGCCGCACCAACGTTCTCCAAAACCTTTACTTCGAACCTGTTCCCAATCTCGTGTATATTTTACGAGTACTCCCAATTCGAGGCATGTTACTGTTTCTGTTCTGTTTCAGTTTTAGGTTTTAAGTTTTCTATCTCAAAAGCCCGCACTTGGGGAGCAGTTAATGTTTATTTTATTTTTAGTTTGGCTTTATTTTTTACAGCCACTTCGGTGCTAGTTTTAATGGCCTTTTACTGCCGAAGCACTTTTTGGAGCCTGACTTTGGAGTCACAGTTGTTGCGCCGCGTCTCTTTTCTCTGCGCTTTTTATTTTTTTGTTCCTTTTGTTTTTTTTTTTTTTTTGCTTTTTTTTGTTTTGCGCGCGTTTTGCGTAATGCGCGTGAAAATAAAGTTTTTCGCTTGAAAAAACGTTAAATAGGCGGCTATAAATGACATAACAAAACGGCTACAGCTCAGGACCCCGAAGTTTTCCACATTTTCACGCCTGACTCACGTTTGCCAATGAAAATGACTCAGTTTTCAAGCGGCGGCGATTGCAATGATCCATCGGATCTCAGTGACTCAGTTTTGGCCGGCAAAATGGCACAACGCAACAACGCTTTTGAAGAAATATATACAATATATATATATATATATATACAATATATATATATAGATTTGTGTGGGCCAGGTGAAAAGGGCGGGGCAGTGGGCCACGCAATGTGGGTCAGGCGAAAATGCATTTTCCGTCTAGAGAGAAGTTTTGCCTTCATATTTCGAATGGCTGAAATGCGAGATCAAGTGTAGATTGCGTCTGGGAGTAGGTGCTAAAAAGATGAATGAACCGCAAACGGTGGAACTAATGAATCACTTGAAATATGACTTTTAAGATCGCTGAAACTGGGCTTGCTACGAAGATTTATGGAGCGCTGACCTTAAAGATAAATTACCATTTCATAGAAGTGTCGCAAGGAAGTAATATCTGAACTATCAGATTTGAGATATTTTTAAATGCAAAGGAAGTTAAACTACTGCAAAGCAGCAGCTTGATTTCCCACCAATCTAGTTTGCATTAGCTCTAGATGCCACAGCCATATCTCATCACCTGCTGTTTGGATTTTAGCTCCCCTTTTTTTTTTTGTGGCAACTTACTTTTTAGGTTGGCGCCCACTTCCCACTCCGGTTTTTCATTCTGCAAACTGCAAGCCAACATCAAATGCACAATTCATTTGCGCATAAATTTGCGCAGATTTTTACAGCTGCAGATTGCGACTGTGTTGGAGTGGGGGGGGGGGGGGGGGGTTCGGTGTGGCAATAAAAAGGGGCAAGCAGTGACAATTTCTCGGGCTCCGCCAGATTCCTCAGTTCTCGCGGATGCCCCAAGCGCGGTTTTTGGCCCACGCCGGCGCTATGCAAATGTCACAAATGATAAACGCAATAAGCATAAATAAATAAAGGTTCCGCATATCCCATAAAGTATCCACGAGGAAGATGGAGTGCGTTTAAAAATGTTTAAAAATCGGTTTGGGGGAAAAAAACGGTTGGTGGGATAAGGGGTAAGGGTAAGGTGAAGGGTAAGTAAAAAGGGGGAAATGATAATGCAGGCGGGCTTTTGTTGCTGCCTTATTTATTAGTGTCACAAATCGTTGGAGTTAATGCCTGTTTTCGTTTTATATGTGTTAATCGATTTGTTGTTACTCTTGTTTACGGCGAGCATAAATTTATTTTCTTGTTCGCCACTTCCAAACAAAATTTGAGTGTGATTTATAATTTTGAACTTTGCTCGTTTTTCGGCATTTTCTGCATGCAATCCATCAAAAGTTATAACAAAACCCAGGCTACAAAATAACAAAAAAAAAAAAACAACAAAAAACACGAGATACGTGGATGGCGGGCAAAAGAAAAACATGTCAGAAATCTAGCAAAGAAAACAAAAGCAGAAATGCTGACAGACAATTTATGAACAAACAAATAAAACAACACAGGGACACATAGAAAGAGATGGCCAACACACGCCGCAGAGGGAGAGGGAGAGAGCAATAGCCGGTCCGGAGGAAAATTCGCTTTGAAATTGATATGTTTGACAGCGGGGCCGAAACCGAAATAGTAATAACAAAATACGGGTTGGGAAAACAAACAGAAAGGGAAATCCAACTATAACAACATGAAAATCTGGGAGAGTCGGCCGCGAAAAAGGGAAAGTTGTCGAGGTGGAAAATATGCCAATTTTTGGTTAGACTCAATGTTATGTGAACTAATTTGTGATTTTATTTAACATGTCTGGCTAATTTTGTATGCTTGTTGATTGAAGTGAAGGAGCGAAATGAAATCGCAATCGAAATTTTACTTGGATTTTAAAGCAAAAACGGATTAAATATTTATTATTCATCACAATCTCAGTTTTCCATTAATTTATCGTACTCAACCCATCCATCTATCCATCAACTTCTTATTACTTGGAAAAATCACCAAAATTACTCCAATTAAGGCAAATATTGTGTTGGCCCACCAGCAACTCATTTACTTTCACTTTCTGCGGTCTTATGCCATTGACCCCGCCTCCAAAAAACAAAAAACCAAAAAAAAAAAAACCAAATGTTTCCCCCTTCTTAATAGCATCCAAAACTAAATCGTTTTACGGAAGTTCTCTGCGAGATTGGAGACGCAGATGTGGATTGGTTTTGTTGCTCGTGTCTTAAGCTCAATAATCAGGCCATAAACTTGTGCACAGTAAGAAAATATATGCACTTAGCATATACATTTTAACTGCACATTTTTGTAAAGCTAACTTTGTGTGTGAAACCTATAGTTTTCTACAGTAGCATAATATCCAACTATAGTTGTCTGTTAGTCATTAAATATATATATTATTATGCTATGCTGTACTTTAAGCATTTGCATACGAATTTTTCTCACTGTGTAGCTGCGGGCCTTTTGTCATAACCGCAGAATCCACCGCCACCGCTGCTGTGGCGGCTTCGCCTCTAATCCGTAAAAAGATCTGTTTTACAAATCCCCCGACGGATGCCTGACTGGCATAATAATCTAGGCGCGCTGATCTCTGATCTGCCCTCTCCTCTCCTCTCCCTCTCACTCTACCACCGCCACGACTATATGGTATATATATATATTTTCGATCGCGTGGGCAGGTAGACAAAGTTGTTATTGTCCCATTCGTCAATGATCCGACAGCAGAACGCGATCTGGGGATCGTCTGGGGTTTCGGCCACGGTTATTTTCGGGCCTGAAAACTGAATCTCGAACTGAAACTGAACCTGAAATCGTATCTGTAGCTGTAGCTCTCGCTGTATCTGTATCTGTAACTAAAACTGCGGCTTAGGCTCGCTTTTCGACACTTTGTTTGGCACGGCTTTAAGCCAATTGTTAATCGCAATGGCAGTGCTCCTTTTTTCGGGTCACAATATAACCAGCTGAATCCGGGGTATAAGCGAATGGGCATAATCCCAATTGACAAAAAGTCAACAAAGCGCATCAATTCATTTGCAATTCCCATTTCACAGAAGGTCATATACATATGTGTGGTCCCTTGGTTTCATCGATCCTTAAGGTTCCTTTGGGTTCCATCCCTTTTGGTTTGCTCGCTCGTGTTGCGATGTCAACACATATTTGTCATCTGTGTGGGCATGGTCCATAGTGTCCATAGGATCGGCTGATCTCAGGATCAGAGCTAACTGCCGTTTCTGTTTTTATTTTAGTTTTTCCGCCTGGTTGCGGTTTTCGATTTGCACGAATGGTTTTGAGGTGGATTAATAATAATAATAATATTAAAAAATATATTTTGATAATAATATCTTGTGCTGAACATTCGTTCGCTTTAAGAACTCTTCAAAGTAAGCACTCGCATGTAATTGAGCAAACGCAAAGGGGGCAGACGAAACATCCTGCGAGTCCTTAACTTCCATTACTTCCGCTCGTCGCATTTTGGTGGCTCAAAGCGACGCCATTTTGTTTATGGGCAATTGTCCTTGTGTTGTTCCTGCTGTTGTTTTTATTATTGTTATTCCTGTCAGTTGGTTCGTCGCTCGCCAAAAAGGAGTTCACCTTTGCTTGGCCCGGCCCTCTTCCTTAAATTCCCTCTTGTTTCATTTTTATTTTTCCCAAACGAGAGGCGCGTTGAAATGAAAGAATAACACTACAACGTACGCAATAACAATAAAAACAAAACGGTTTCGTTTTGTTTTTTTTTTTTTTGGTTTTTTGTTTTTTTGGCAAGGATACTGAGCCCGAACATCATTGGTATCAATTTCAGAGCGAAAGACATATATATGTACAACTGTATATAGAAAATGTTAAATGCCAACAGGGAAAACGAAAACGGGGTTGGGGTGAAAAGCGAAGAAGGGTAAGGCAAATCCTTTTTGGCACAGCTCAACGCGTTCCAAGGGAAAACGCGAGCCTCGCAATCCTGTTGCTTTAGGCGGAGTAGCAACGTCCTGACAGCAGCATCGCCAAACACTTCAAACAAAACAAGAAACATATAACAACTAAATTTTAATTCAATCCATATATGTATACCTCTTTAATTACGTAGAAGGTCCACAAAAAACTAAAATTTAAAGGCCATGTTTTCAAGATATTAAATTATGTAATACATGATGGTTTGTAGTTAATGAAAATGTATTGTTCTTTTGTTTATTTATTCAAATTTAGTTGTGACCACAATACTTGTGCTCTAACTATACATAACTATAATCCCATGTAACTTTACTTCCTATGGGCTAGAATTTTTCGCAGTGCAGCCACAGCGATTTAAACATGCGATGAAAACAAAAGGGAGAAAGGTCCTTTGGTCCTTTCGGTGCCTGTTCGTCTGGCTGTAAAACCAACAGCATGGCAAAAAAAAAAGGGATCACTTTACAAATGCCCACAAAATGCGGCCGGTTCTTGTTGTTTTGTTGTTCTTGCATATTGTTGTTGTTGTAGATTGTCGCTTGTGGCACTGCCACAAAATGCTTGAAATAACAAAAGCAACAAACAGCGGTGGACAGGCCACATTTGGCACAACAACAAGCCGAAGGCAGTTGCCCAAAAAGGTAACAGAGCGTACTCACTTTTCTAACTGTTCTTGCTCCTCGCTCACCGCTTTCCCGTTTCCCATTTTCCGTTTTTCGTTTTTCCAGCCAGCAACCCCTTTTACGATTCCTTGAGCATTTGTAAGAAACACGCATAGTAGTTATTGTGCCCGTAATGCCAATCAAAACAAAGATTTTCGGTTGGCAAAATGGGGTTTTAGCAACAGGAGATTATTCAAAGAAGCAAGATGTTTGTATTCGCTTGGAAATTAATGACAGGGAACGATTTTAAGCAAGTTTCTTAAGCCAATTTAGTTGAAATATAAATCTGCATTAGAGTGGTTAATTTAAGCCTATAGTAATATATTAGAGATTGTTATTGGCACTTGGTCTGTTTCTGTTTTCGGCTAAATTTGTGCTAAAGGATATCGTAAGGATTCAACACTTGACAGTTTGCTTGCTGCCCTTCATGTTTGCCCCTTTTCATTCGCAGAAGAACTTCAAGTTTATTGTTTGCAGCAAAGTGTCAAACAAAACGAAGTTCGAACTGAGCCAACTTGTCTGATTTTCCCCCGCGCATTTACCCATCATTTTCCACATAAAGTTGAGGCGCTCAAAACATCATCAAAAGTCAAAGTCACAAAGGCTCAAAAACTGTTTCTGACACTTTGAGCGGCGGCCACGAATTTCGAGACAGATATGGCTGCAAAACTTTGAACTGAAAGCCAAAGCCACGGCAACGACAAATGAATTAAACAAATGTTATGCACTGGCCAAAAATTGTGGTGACTTGTGCGAAATGTGCCTACCAAATGTGTGCCCACTTGAGGCAAATAATTATAAAGTCTTTCAATTACTTTTTCCATTGAAATAGGCTTCCATTTCACTTCTGAATCTTTGAATCATCTCGATTTCTCTCAGTGCAACTGCGTGTGTATTTGCTTGTCTCTGGGTGTATTCGTGAGTGTGTGTGCAACTATTTGCGAGGGTGCAACGGCAACAACAAATACCACAACAATTTGTAATGCCGCATCAAAGCGTGAAGAACGTGAACCAGTCAACAGAAGGAGCAATTTCCACCAAGGTGGTTGGAATGGGAATGGATGTGGGAATGGGGATGGAATGACGATGAGAATGGAGTATGCGTATGGGGTATGGGGTATGTGGGGTTCGCCACTGCTTGTGGGTGGGGCAGCAACTTCATTTAGCCGTCGAGGGGTTGGCACTACACTTTCCACTTGACTGAGCATGCCAAGTGGCTAAATCGGAAAAGCGGGGAGCCGAGCACAAGGAATTTCCCAGTGCTATGCCCACCCCCACACCCCACTATGTGGAACCAGGGGCAGACGACTGCTGTTTGTCTATAAATTTTAAATGTTTGTGCACGCAACACACAAACAGAAATTAAGTGCAAACTGCCCGGGCAGCAACTTGAACAGTTTTCCCCAACTTGGTCAACTTTGGACACTCATTACCAATGACCCAAGGCTCCAACCGTATACATATATATATTTATATCTATATATGTGTGTGCGTGTATTTATACCCGTGCGGGTGTGTGACCTTGACATGACGCTGGTCAGTTTGTCGCTCAAGTGGCACTAAATGCCAACAGACGACGACGCCCGGCAAATTGATGACTCCGACGGAAGGGAAAAACACGAAATGAAGCCAAAGTGCAGGAAAGAAAGTAAAAAATTAGTCTGTCAATGACACGAGATATAAAAACCAAGGGGGGAGGGGGTGGGGTGGAAATGGGAAAATTGGTCTAGTTCCTTGTAAATCCAATTTTGGACTTAAAGGCCAACTGTGGCGCTTTTTGGTTGAGTGACAGATTCTAATAGAATATCCAGTTCTAAGTTCAAAGTCTTAAGTCTGCAACTTTTATCGAATGATTTTCTAGAACTAGAAATAGAACCTCTTGCCTTTAAAGCCACCGAATATATATTACTGAAATCAAACCGTTGGCAGCTTTTATCGCCCATCGGCAATCGGCTATCGGATCTCAGCTGGGGATTGCATAACATTTGCCAACTCACTCGATTTGACACTTTTCTTGCGTAACTGTCACATATGGAAAAGAGTAAAAAAACGAAAAGGAAAATATAAACCCCGAGAAAAAGCGAAAGAGCAGAAGTATACATACATATGTACATGCATGCATCCATGTAGGATGAGGATGAGAGTCAGACAGTCAGGGGATTAGAGTCGTCGTCACTAAGCCGCGATCGGAATGGAGCTTGTCGGTGGGTTAAGAGGGGTTCCGTCGGTGACTACTGGGGGCCATGAGGAGGCGCAGAGGGGCTGCTGGTGGGAGCCTCGGAGGAGGAGACGTCAGCGAACGTCAATGCGAATGGCACTCAAAGTGCGAGTAAATCCCATGCCAAAGAGTACGAAGTTGAGAACCAGGTGCCAAGTGTATGCACTGCGACAAAAATGTATCATTAGCAGGCCCAATGGCAAGACAAAATATCAACATTTATCGTTATTTCAACTAATGATTATTATTTAGCTGGCTCAACTCCTTTTCTAATGCACTCGAATCGATATGGCGGCAAACAACTCACAAGCGGAACCACATAGTATATTAGCAGGTGTTCATTACTTTATTGTTATTACGAACATACCAGTGTATATAACCCTCCTCTTCTGTGACAATTCAAATCAGCAACGCACTGACAGGAATTAACCTAATTTTACAGCCAGCAAATGCGCGACTCCCCTCGGATTTCATCCGATGAATGGAGAATGGGAAGAGCCCAAGAACATGCAGAGAACCCAAGAGAACCCAAGAGAACCCAAGAACCCAAGAACCCAAGAACCACGAACACCGAACTGGGAATCGAGAATCCAGAATGACTATATAGTATAGTATATGGCCATGTCTGCGCTCGGCGTTGAGGCGAACGACTTTCAGAATGCGCTCATGTAGAAAATCCAGCGATCTGTTCCACGTCCATGCCGCATTTTTCATGCCGCACTACGTTGTGCACTTAATAGTTGCCCATAAACACGAACCGAGAAAAGAGAAAACACACACACACACAGGATGGCCAGAGTGCCAGAAAAACCAGCTGAAAATGCTGGGGAGCTTGGGCATTCGATGAGGACGATGGTTCGTTCAGCGTTCAGTTTTGTGAAAAGGAAGGGCGGGAAGAGATGGTAAGGGGGGCCATTGGGGGGGAAGGGAACGGAGAGGAAAACCCCCCTCGATTTTTCTGCATCGTGAACCACATGATGCAAAACTAATTCGAAATTAATGTGTGTGCGCTTTGTCTACGTCGATTGGTGGTGGCTGCTGCTGCTGCTGCTGCTGCTGCGGCTGCTTTCTCCATCCTTCGCTTCGATTTTGAGTCCTTGGGGTGGAACAAACCACCCACTCGACTTTCCCCCCCGTTTTTCTCCCTTTTGGGCGGATGAGGCAATGACAGGTAGATATTCGATGTCCTGACAAAACTATTTACGTGGGGCAATAAAGTTTTCGGGGTTGGCCAGAAGTTGAGCGGGGAATTTCGAACATTTCACCGAACATGATATGGGTTATTTCAGTTTTTTGTTCTCGTTTCTTGTTGGAGGGGAAAAATCGTTTAAGGTGCCTGGACATGACCTGAATTCAAAAGATTTTGCAGCAAGTCCGCAGGGATTTTACACTAATTTAGTGTATTCAAATTTTTAGCTGCACCCGCTGTGACATTGTATTTTACTTAACGAAACTATAAATTACTTGCCATAATACTTTCCTTTTTAACGTGGCTCAGCCATTCTAAGATTCTAAGACCTTCAGACTTCGGCCGCTGATCCACTCGAAGTGAACCGCCCAACGAACAGGTGACATCACAACACAACACTACCACCCACCCACCCACTCAACCTTTTTCGAGATCTTCTGCAAAGATGGGCGAAATCTATTCAGGACTTGGAAACTGGAAACTGTTGCACTTGACTATGCAAACAGGCCACGGAGTGGAAAAGGAAAATCGAGGGGGTGGCACATTGATGGATTCATGCCACCAGGCGGCGGCGCCTGTTGTTTATTTATGTGCCTGTCCTGCTTGTTTGCCCAATGATTCAGCTCTCAAGGATCTCGGCACTTGTTCGGCATCCTCGACAGCGGACGTGAATGTGGATGTGGATGCGGATGTGGATGAGGATGCGGATGTTTGCCAAAGAAAAACATGAGGAATGGCGAGGGGGATATTGGGGGTTGGGGCAAAATTCAGAAGGCCACGAGGTTACTGGAAATATTTTTCTAAGCGCGAAATGAGTGTTTGAACTTTTATGGCTGCCGAGGGTTGCTTCAATGGTATAATTGCTATTGCTACAACAACAATTACAAACAACAACTGCCGCAGGGTCAGGGGGCGGTTTTGGGTAGTGGGGTGGTTTCCCAGTTTCCCGGTTTCCCTGTTTCTTTTTTTTTTTTTTTGGTTTCCACCAACGTTTTCTGTGGCAATCAAATGAAGTGTTCCTGAATGGTTTTCAAAGTTAATTTGAGTGATGCTCGAGCCAGTTGTTGTTGTAGTTCTTACTGGTACTGACAACCCTCGGCGTGTTTATTAACATGTGTTTACAACAACTTAAAGCGCCCATATGGAATCGAATCGTAGGTATGAAGGCACCAAAACCATTGACCAGGGATCTTTTGGGCTTTAAACCACCACCACCAACGGCACCATCACCACCCGCCACCCACTTGAGCTACGCGAAATATTCGAGGCATTCGGAGTATTCAGAGCAGCATTCAAAGCATTCGAACCATTTGAACCACCCAGTAAACGATGCTGGTAAACACTTGAAATTTCCGTACCGTTGGCTCTGTCTGCGGGTCAATTGTTGAAGGACCTTTTTTGGCATCCAGCGACACTCGACCAAACGCTCGGAACACTCCTCGAACTGATTAAGATCTCTTGGGTTTTGTGTGGCTTAATCGGGGGCAACCAGATGGTGGGAAGTTTGTAGATGAAAGGATTTTACTAACAGGCTACCAAACTGGAGATTCCAAAACTATACTGATTGGTATAATAATATATACATAATAGTGATATGTATAAGAAAGAAAAAAAAAAAAAAATAAAACTGCAGCTTGTCAGCTCTTTTTCTTTACCTTCATGGATATCTAATTCGAAAGCTACCCCCCATCGACTAACCAACTCATTCAGAGACGTCTGGCGATGATTTCGCATTTGAATCACTGGAATCTCATCATCATCTCCACTCATCCCATCAGGCCGACTTGCATTCATCTCGGGATGAGTTAAGCTCTTCTTCTCCAGATTCAGTCGATGTGACAGGTGCCAGATGAGACCATACCAAACCAGACTAGACCAGACCAGACCAGACCAGACCAGACCAGGCGAGACTACGACAGACCACGACTGAAATCGCAGAATCACAGTCACAGAGCTCTGATCGTTGGAGAGGACAACCCCCTTGGGTTGCATCTGGTGCGGATTAGATTATGCATAATAAAGTGTAATTTATTTCTGGCAACTGTCCCTCGGGAACACGCTTCTCAGTGCCATACTGTCAGGTCAGGTGCTCCCCGAGGGTTACCGCACAGATTTACCAAATCCTCGAAACTTCCAGACCGAAAACCATTCAAAACGCGAACGTTGTTTCCTTTGAGTGACACGTTTCGAAGCTCGTTTTCTCGCTTATCTCGAATGGAACATAGCGCAGGGACACTGGGTAAGCGATGAAACTCGAACGCGTGTCAGCATTTTGCATGGCCCAGAGCTTAATAGTCAGCACCAGAGAACTCAACAGAGATAAGACCCCCCTGCCACTCCTCCTGCCACTCCATCGACCTAATCAACTTATATAGAAATCAGCGAGCAACAACTGCAGTTGACACGTGACCCGAACACCGAACGCCAGTTAAGGGAAAGACCAGCTACTTAGAGCATGAAATGGCGACACGTGACCCAGTCAGCCAAATAAACCCAATCCAAACGCGATTCCAGCGTCGTTTTGGGCTTAGCCCAGCGCAAATATTATTTATTGCAATTGTATTTTAAGTGGAATGCCCTACAATCTACAGGCCCAGCAATTTGTTCAAGCTGTGCTAGTAACCCCCGCTCCCCCCCGCCCCCACCTTCTATTTCGAAAAACCTCACACTACTATATATCTCGCTTCGATTCTCGATTCTTACAGATTCATTAATGGGCTCGGCGAGCGAAGACGATGACGACGATGATCCGCCGCATTTGCGGGCCACGGCACTCGGATTGGGCGTACTGGGGCCCAACGGACCCGACTCAGCGGGCGGACCTCTGGGCACATCGGATATATCAGTACAAAGCATGAGCACCGATAGCAAAAATACCCATGACGATTCCGATCAGGTAAATATCGTTGCCGATGTTGCATCATTAACTTGTTTTCCACGTTTTTCACTCGAGTAATGAATGGAGTGTGGCTACCCTGTTGTTTAGAAACTCGGAGAGTTTACTGCTTTTCAAAATTAGGAGCTTAGGAGCTTAAACTAAAGTTTTGATTCATTCGAATCCTTGTGTAGCTTATTAGTCATCACTAACATCAAGATTAATATCATATTTGGCTAAAACTACTTATCCAAACTGATTAAGTACACTCAATTGAAAAAGGGTATTTGTGTAATCTCATCCGAACAAAGCGGACCAAATAGGCTTTGATGACCGTTCGGTTAGGTGGCATTGTTGGGGTCTCACATACACTCGGACTCGACACTCCAACATCCACACTCGTTTTGATTAATGATTGGCAAACGATTATGAGGCCCGGCATTGTGTGCACTATATGGACAGCACATAACCATACATCCCCTTCTCTCTTGAATTCAGGGCTCCTTGGACGGCGATCCGGATGGACGTGGCGATTCCCAGGCGGAGAACAAAAGTCCCGACGATGCCAACGGATCGAAGCGACGCGGTCCGCGCACCACCATCAAGGCCAAACAGCTGGAGGTGCTCAAGACGGCCTTCAATCAGACGCCGAAGCCGACACGCCACATCAGGGAGCAACTGGCCAAGGAGACCGGGCTGCCCATGCGAGTCATACAGGTGAGTGCCATCTGCTGCTATAGGATATAAGGTGCTGGGATCTTAAGTTAATATATATCGAAAAAACCCTAAGAAACTCCGACTGCGATCTGAAACAATGAAAGTCAGTGTCAGAATCTATGATCTAAAAAGTGCCCAACAATCTGTAGCAGTGCATAATCATAATAGGGGGGGGCTATCTTGTTTTAAGTATAAAACTATGCCATTTCCTTATTATAACCCGTCCACATACATATATGTACCATCTGAGAAACGCATAAAAGCCGGCAAGAAATGAATTTTAATTGGTGAACCCATGGATTTGCCGCCTTCCGTTGAAAAAGGCAAGTGCAACCCGAAGCGGAAGAGGCCAAGATGTTTTGGATTCGAGCTTTACTTTAACGATTCCATTTGCTCGATAGCTGGCGACTTTGTGTTCATCGAGGTGGTGGTGGTAGTGGTAGTAGTAGTTCCACCAGCGACCTCCAAGTCTTTGGGTTTTGGTTTGGCTTTGGGTTTCTCGAGTGGCGTGGAGCGGCCCGTCTGCGTTTCATCAGCATAAAAAAGGCATAAATTAAGCTCGCTTTGACTGGCAAATGTTTAAACTAAAGCAAACGCGGTCATCGCCGCAGCCCTCCCCACCGCTCCGCGAAGTCAAAGAAAAAATAATAATAAAACAAAAAGAGAGAAAGAAAAAAAAAATCATAAAAAATAGTCGGACGCGATTTTTCAACGTTGCCGTTGCCGCCTTGCAACGCTTCATTGCCTGGCCAGTAAAACCAACAACAAACCAAATACAATAAAACTAAAATTAATGTCGGAACGAGGGCGGACGCAGTCGCATGTGGGCGTGGCAGCGCATTAAAAACGGAAGTTCAATGCGCTTGAAAAAAAGAAAATAGCCAGCGAAGAGCAATTTGCCAAAAACGAACAAGTTTAATGTGCAAAAATTCCAGAACGACCCTCCTTTGTAGAAATGAGAAGCTCTGAGAAAGGCTTAAAAATGTTAACTAACATGCAATATTGCGATTACAGGAAAATCAGGGCTAGAAGCCTACATAATGGGATTAGAAAAATTGCTTACAAATTGAGCACATTAGCTAGGCAAGCAGAAAGTGGATAAGCATTATATCTAAAAGACCTTGGTTTAATTGAGGAAGTGTTGCCAAAGCAGAAACTTAATTGCAGCTTAGTCGATGCACTTAATGTTTGAAGTCCACCGATCGTAAGTAATAGGATTTCATATGATTGTGAACTAGGGAAACTCCAATTACATAGTTCGTAGTAAACATTTAGTGCTGTTGAAAGTGTACTCATAAATCAATGTGTTTTATAGCACTTCAATTGTGGCAAACGGTTTCAATAAAAGTTAAATGACTACTTAACTATACCATCACCTTTCCAATTCAAATTCCTTGCTGACAGATCTCTAAGTTGAAGTTCCTCCCAGTTTTTTTTTTTTTTTTTTTTGGTTCTCTCGTTTTAAGGTTGCCATCACCTTTCGAATCCTTTTCCCATCGTTAAGCAGCTGTTCGTTTGACCTGTCAAGGATATCCGCAGCATATGTTGTCTACGATCTGACCGCAACAACATCATTATGCCGACTTTTCTTTCGCCTCGCTGCGGCACCTTGCTCGCATTTTCATCAGGTTACTAGAGCTACAAATTTTCCGTACCCTCCCTCAGTGGGTTTCCCATTGTTTTCTTGAACTCCACGCGATCGGAGGCACTCGAAATACCCAAATTCCGATCCCATGAGCACTTAACGGAGACTTAAAGATGAGCACGGGTTCGATTCGGTGCGGTTCGGTTCGAATGGGTTTGGTTGGTTCGGGATCGTGAGCACTGGGCTCTAAACTCGGGATTTCGGTCGCTGGCCTTTGATGTGTCATTGGTTACAGTTAAAGGATATTTAGGCGGCGTTCGTTTCTTGTCGCTCCTCCGGATTCCATGCGCTCTTTCTCTTGAGGCGACAAGTGTGACACAATCAACACCTCTTTGGGGTCCCTCTTCACAACTAAACGAAAGTGACAAATGCCAACAAGTTGAAGAGGAGGCACACCAAACAAATCTTAATCTGCTCGAGAGAATCGGGAGTATCGCCGGAGGTGGTGGAGAGGGTCTGGGAGGGGGACATCTGTGGGCTGTCAGCGGCAGTTGAAGATACATTTGCATCTTCATTAAGGCTGCACTCTTTTTTTTTTTGTTTCATTTCACCAATATCAAGCGTATCAAATGTCTGTGGCGGCATACAGATATATCAACATAGATATAGGCAGCTTCCAGCTGATTTTCTGGGGAAATAGCTTTGAGTAACTCGATCCCCATCAAAGCGTTGACTTCGGGAGTTCGTCAGCTCATCAAGAGCAGCGGGATGGGTATGGGCATGAGTATGGCTATACGAATGGGTTTTGGATGTGGATTCGTTTGGGATTGGGGGAATCTCCTCCTTTACCCCGCCAGAGATGTCAACGAGAAAATTTGTACAACTTTAGGGGGCCGGGGAGCATCTTTCTCTTGAGCGGCCGCCCGCTGTGAGTTTTATAATAAATTTTACAACAACAGCAGCGGCAGCAACCTGAGGGCATGACACAAAAACTTCTTAAGAACTTTTGCCGACACACAGATGGTGGAGGGCTGTGGCGGGGTGGGGCGGGGCAATGGCCGCGCCACGGGACAGAAGTTGGGCCCCACGTTGGGCGCCAATACAAACAGTATGCCCCGACTTCATTCGCCATACCCACCATTCTTGGCATGTCTTGAACTTTGACATAAAAGCACTGAACTCGAAGGCAAAGCAGCAAAGCGTATCCAGATCGAAATAGATCAGAAACTTGACCAGACTCAACTGACAAGTTTCCACATACATATAAATATTTCTCTCTACTATCTATTACTAAAAAATAATTACAAAATCGTATGGCATTTAAATAATGCATCAGTAATCTAACTTTTGAAAAGATAAATGTAATTTCATGTTAAGCAATTCATTATTTTAATTTGAGTTCAGCATCTGAGAAACCCACTGCAAATCATTCCCATGAGAAAGGCCATAAAGCATTTGTTTAAATGATAGATAGGTGGATATTTCAGCATATCTAAACAACATAACTACCATAGGCAGACATAAAAACCAAATGCGTTTCGAAGAGTTATGGCCACAAATGTCGTATGGGAAGTGGCCGAGACAGATATTCCGGGACAGAAAGAAGTCAACCTGTTTTGCGGGCGCCTCGAGATAAAGAGAGGGGGTATCTCTAGGGTCAGAGGCGGCGGATCTCTGTTTTTTTTTATTTTATTTTATTTTTTTTTGGGTTTCTTTCGCTCCATTTAAGATTTGAAAAATTATAAACAAATAAACGAGTGGAGACCGTGGGGGCAAAATCACACAGTCGACGGAGCGCGAGCGGCAGCTAAACAAAAATTTTAATGTGGCATGCGCTGAGCTTGGCGCCACTGACTTGGAGATACAAAGATTCAAAGATACTCAAATGCCAAGATACTCAGATACCCAGATGCCCAGATGCGGATGCGAGGAGCCGGACATTTGTCAAGTGATGTCGCGCCGCCGTGCAGAGGCGTTTATTTGTCAACAGAAAACATATTCGAGAGCATTTCCAGTCGTGATTTGCATTTGCCTGCCCCCTTTTTTTGTTTTGTTTTAAGATTTATACTTTTTATATATTCTATTTGGTATCTCTTGCGGCCGTCGGAAGTTGACAAATTTAGGTGGCTCCTCCGTATAGAGTTTTCGTTTTTTTCTCGTGCCTTATGGACAACTAATTAGTCAAAGATCTGAGCTGTGCTTTTATTAATTGAGCGGAAATTGTTTTGATTTCGGTGGGCCAACAAATGCAAGGGCTTCGGCAACCGCAGAACTTGAAAAGAAAAAGAAACTGATCTTCAGTTTCGGAGATTGAACCATTCACAAGAGGCTAATTTAACGCATTTATTCCAACATGAATTGGTAGTTCAACTCGGGGCGCCCTCTTGCCCATGACTCGGCAAATGATTTCGATGGGGGGAGGTAAAATTATAATTTCAACAACTCATCAAGTTGCTATTAATTTCGATTGAGGCGCCGGAGCTACCAAAAAAAAGGAACAACTGGAAAAGTGGCCGAAAGAGAAATATAACCCGAAATCGAAACGCACAAAACTAAAACTGCTGGGTCATGCAAGGAGCTCTCCTCTTTCAGTAACACCTACTAAACTATGGGAACAAAAAAAAAAAAAAAAACAAAGGCCCGAAGCGAACGATCCACCTGAGATGCGGATGGAAAAAAGAAGAAGTTAATTATCTGTTAACTCTTACTCGAGGCCAATTCACGCCTCACCAAATCGGTAAAATCGGTAGAAAAAGCAGCAGAAACACACTGAAAAACAAGAGGGAAAACGAGCGGTAGTCATCGATATGTTGACTTGAGGGCGTGACGACAGCCCCCCTTCGTCATTCGATAAATGCAAATCATCGGCGAGTGCTTGAGGTCATCATCGTAATCATCCGAATCGCCATCGGAGGTCCGTCCGCAAAAGGATTGTCGGCGCTTCTAACATATATCGTACCCAAATCTTGGGTATCCATTACATGGCATTTGTCTGGCTAATAATCATATATCATATGCTCGAAGAGCCGCTCCTTCAGGAGAATATGGAATCGTTTGTTAATCAGATTCATATTTATGGTTACAAGAAGATCGATCACAGAGCAAGTCTAGTATTTCGAAATACAATTTTTTAGCAGAACCACTTTTTTGAAGGGGTTACGTTTTGGGCAATCTTAAGATTACACCGATCGCAAGGGTAACCGCAAAATTCCAGGAAATCCCTGCGATTTTAGATTATTTTCGATTTTCTTGGTGCCAAAACATTTCACGTCTTGAATGCCGCCGTTGATTAGCTTTAAAAATGCTTATTGCCAACTTCGTTTGCTACCATTGTGGCATAAAAAGCCAACCGAAGTTGCCCCATTGTTTTTGGCAATTAAGCGGCGAGTAGCAGCAACAACAAAACAACATGAAAAGGCAATCCAAACAAAATAACAAACAAATCTTGCCGCATCATAGCAAACTAATTTAACAAAATAGCCAACGAACAAAAAAAAAATAAATGGGCGGCTAGAAAATGGTAGCCGCCAAACAATGGGCTAATACCGAATGGGATTTGGTATCAAAGTCGGATGGATCGTATCACAATCACAAACACATCTCATATCTCATATCTCAAATCGCAAATCGCACCGCAACCAATCATATCAATCAGAGGCAACCAGAAACGTGACACACATTTGGCTGCCCCTTTTTTTCGGAGGATCGCATTAAGATGGTATGGGAATATATATATATATATATATGTGGGTATGGGTATTATATATGACCCCATCGCTCAATCGGCGAAATGAGCAACGAAAACAAAAAAAATGGGGAGGGGCAGGTGGGAGGCCAAACGCGCTGCCGTTTAACATAATTTGCTATAATTTCCAACACAATGCAGATGGACGTCGAGGAAGGTAGGAGAGCACACCTCGGTTAACTTAACCCTCTGTGGCCGAGGAGCTCCCTGTTCCACACTGAGAGAAAAGAAACTAGCCACAATGACTTAATGGGTTGCAAAAGAATCAGTCCAGGGAAGATAAATTAGGATTCGGATTTCGAAAGATATACTTAAATTCGATTGAAAACATATAGCCTTGCATCAAATCGAAATTACGTCCGGATTTCGCGCAGTGTGTGGCTCCGGCTCCACTCAATGCAATAATCATTTTGTTATGTGAGGGATTCGGTTCTCGGGGGCCGACCCCTTGTGATTGCTACCATGGGCCATTATGCTACGTTGTTTGCCCTTTTATGTCAGAGCCTAACCTATAATTTAACTAAATGTTCAAATGTTGCTGGCCGCGTGTTCAACTTAGTTCAGTTTAAGTCCACCCCCCCCGCCCCATTCACGGTATTCCCCATTCCTCGAGTCGGAAATTTGTTGAAAGCTCCAAATTGGAAACAAATTTCGGCTGCCCAAGTGCGGAAATAAAATATTAGCCGTACATTTTTCAAAATTGCCAACAATTTGGTGAGGGCAAATGTGTGTATGTTCCGCTGGTAACCGTAAATGATGCGATTTTGATATATCATAATATCCGATGATATGATGATATCCACATAATAAGCCAGAGGGCAAAATGTGAAAAAGTGCGCGAAAAAGCGAGCGAATCGAGTTGCTAAAACTAAAATTAAAATACACACGAGCGCTAACGAAAATATATATATATGTATGTATGTACACACACATGCGTGTGTGTTATTGCAACAGAGAAAAAATATATGAAAGCCCCAAATCAAAGGCAGAGGAAAATATTTTTCTCAAATTTATTGCGGAAAAATGCTTTTCACGCCCATTTGCTGTGCGCCAACAAAATTGTTGCGCTGAGTAAACTGGAATTTTGATTGCCCGATTTTGGCCGTGCACAGGAGTTTCGAAAAATTAAATGATATTTTAGATTTTAGATTTACAAATAAAGCGTATGTTTTGATTATGTTCGAAATAAATGTGCTTATTTCATCAAACCATCCACTTCGTTGGCATTTCATTCGTATGTGCCCACCCATTTCGATCCCCAAATCTTACATAATATATGGATAAACCTTTTCGCGCAGTGTATGACGCCCACATCCAATTCGCAATTCTGCGTTATATTTTTTTTTTTTTTTTGCACTGCTATTTCCATTTTGTTGCACTTTTTGTTGCCCCACTCCATTTGCCATTTGTTGCTATTCTTTTTCTTTGTGGTCTTAACAAAACAATGGCGAAATGCGCCGCAGAGTACAAAAAACTCAAAGAATTGGGAAAACTAAACTGAGCTGCTGAGCTAAAAAGGAGCAAAAACGCAAGGAAAACAAATTCAAAACTATTGTAAATGCATATTTTAGCTTACTCTGTACTCTTTTTTTTTTTCAAACAGTTTCCCACTCCCTTTATTGTTGTTGTTTCTTTTGTTTGGTGTGCATATGAAAATGAAAAATTATGTGACCGCAGGGCCCACAGAGGCAAATATCGCATATATGGAAAAATATGGCAAACACAGTGGAAACGATGTGGTTTTTGTGGGCTGTTCGCGGGTGGTTCTGTGGGGTTCTGGGGGGATCAAGGGGTTCTGGTTGGGTTTTGGGTGGCTCGAGGGGGTCTCACCTTTTATTTATTTCGCTGCAGTGCTACGTGTAATTGAAATGCGGTGGCAGCTTAGCCGCGTGTTCTGCGGATTCTGCACTCTTTGTTGGTTACCCTTTGTGTGCATGCACTAGATGTTTGTGCCTTTTTTTCCGCCGATTCCAGTTTACTGCCGGATTGAGTTTTGCCACGTTTACGACGTTATCAAGGTGATTACGTCATGGGTTGGATTCCTTTACTTGGAGCCACAATTTTACATATGAAAGGCTCTGCTCCACCCACATAAGTCGAATGTTTCAACACTTCTACAAATCTAAATTTTAAATAACAAAAGAAGAAGATCCATTAGCTAAGCATAATATGCTAAATGAGAGTGGTAGTGTGGGAAATCAATTAGCTAAATGAAAGATATATTTTGCTCCTTTGCTTGGCCAATTTGCATGGCCGCATTAGATGATTCCTGTGTTCCCATTTGTGCAACTTCTCCAACTTCTCGCAGCGGATTATCTTCCTGGCTGTCATAAAGTCACACGCTCCGCCAAGAACTCGAGATGGTAACGTGGCTTAGGATTGAGATTCGGTATGGTGTACGAGTATACGAGTATATGCGCTATATGTTTGGAAGACTGCGATCCAACTATGCACAGCATGTTACTTCCTTTTGTGTGCATCCTGTTTGCCGACAAGAGATGATGAAAAATGAAAAAAAAAAAAATAAAATAAAATAAAAATAAGAGGAAAAAGCTTCGCCTTCTCCTCATTTTGCCATGCTGGTTTCCTTTTTGCCGTTCTCAGTTCTCAGGCCCCGAAAAAAGGCTTTTCTAGCGAAATTCGCTGCGCCGCCGAATGTGTCAGTTTATAAATGTGAAATGTGAAGGGCCCCCCCGACTTATATGCATGTCTAGTCTACCCGGGCGAGTTCATAAATTCAAATGAACTGCAGAACGGCGCTCATCATTAAAATTCACGCTCAAATTGCCTCCTAAGACTTTTGGCCAACAGCTGCACTGGGTCGAAAATACGAAAACAAAAACGAAAAAAAAAGCTAAGAAACACCAGAATCTAAGCCCAATTCATTGGAAACTATTTGCCAAAAAAGCGGAATAATAAAATAACCAAAAAAAAAAAAAACATATGAAGAGCGCGGCGCGCAAAGACATAAATCAAAAAGTTTCATTGAGAAAAATATATGAAACCAGGAGAAAATCAAAAAAGTTGCAGCAGATCATTAAAAGAGCGTCCCAGATATGAATATTAAAAGAGCCAGGCGAAAAAACGCAAAAAAAAATGAAAAAAAAAAACAAAGGAGAGGAAATAAAAAGGATGAGAATAACAAGCGAGGGACAAAGGATCGGCGGAGAGCGGCCCCAGAAAGGTGCCACTAAAACTTTTGAAATATGTTTTTATTTTATAACTTTGCATGCTGGGCACGGTGCTTCTGGAGCACCCGGAACGTAAGCCAAAGAACCGAACCGCAGAACCCAAGAGCCGAAAACCCACAGCCAGAACGTCGTAAAAATGGCATCGATGTCTGCGAAGATGCGTCTTCTGTCCGCTGTCCGCTGTCTTCAGTCCTCTCGATTTCTGTTCTGTGTTGTGGAGCGAAGTGAACTGATGTGGTCGAGTGGTGTGGGGAATGGGGCTAATTTTGCGACGGCCGCCCGGTGCGGCGGTAGCATCAATGCAAAAAAGGCCACAGCCAGCCACCAGCAGAATCAGAATCTATAGGGCCACAAGAATCGCGGGGCAGCAACAATTAGGCATGCGCCTCCATAAAGCGATGCATCGAGACATCGCAACCGGATCCACAAAGAAACCAAATAGGTTGTCCTAAAAACTCGTAGGGTGGGATTACCTAGATGCAGTACAAGTGTTCATTCCAAATAGTTTATTTAATAATTCGTACATTTTGAAAGCCTTAAACTAAACTTGTATCTACTTCCACTCAATTCATTTCCAGGTGTGGTTCCAGAATAAACGGTCGAAGGAGCGACGCATGAAACAAATCACCAGCATGGGCCGCCCGCCCTTTTTCGGTGGCGCCCGGAAAATGAGGGGCTTCCCCATGAACCTCTCGCCCGGCGGACTGGACGACGGACCCGGCTTTCCCTACTTCGCGGCGGACGCCAAGTTCGAGTTCGGCTACGGCGGACCCTTTCACCCGCACGACGGACCCTACTTTCCCGGACATCCCGGCGGACCGATGCCCTTCAATGCGCCAGGTGAGAAAAAAAAAAGCAAAGAAATAAAGTCTCAGTAGATGGAAAGTAATTACTGAAAATATTGTGATGTTATCATTATTTTTAACTAGTTTACAAAAATTTAAAGATGATAATTGTATCTTAGAAGGGACTACTTCAATTATGGCAATATACATATAGAAGAATTGAAATTGAACTGAAATTGCTTTGCCATCAAAAAGTAGTCGTATTTGGGGTATCCTAGAAACTAGCCCCTTTTGAAAATCATAAAAAAAATGAAACTAACCAGCAACTCTCTTCCAAAATCTTAGGTGGCCCCATGGACCACAGCGGACCCATTCCGATGGTGAACGAGTTCGGACTGACGCCGGAGGCGACGTTCCTTGGGCAGGCGGGCGGTCCGCCAATGCAACTGCAGTCGGCCGTCGGACCGCCGCCACCGCCGCCGCCGCCGAGCGCCGAGCACTTGATGGCCGCCGCAGCGGCAGCGGCGCAGCAACAGGCGGCGCAACAGCAGCAGCAGCAGCAGCAACAACAGCAGCAGCAGCAACAGCAGAATGCGCAACAAGCGGCGAATCAGACGCAGCAGCAGCAGCAACAAAATGGCCCCCGCACCAATTCGCCGGAGTTCATGAGCTCGGCGAATTTCAGCGAACCGCAGAATATGCAAAATGAAGGGCTCGTTTGGTAATATACGAAACAGTTGGCAACGCGGCTGCTGCTCTTCGGCAGAGAGCGAGAGCGAGAGCGAGAGAGAGCGGCGCGAGTGGAAGAGTAAATGAGAGGGAAGGAGAGTCAGATGTAGTGCCGTCTCGTTCTGGCCAAAGGCTAAGCCCCACCCCCTCTGCTACGTTTTGTTTTTGTTATACTTTTATTATTATTATTATTATTAAAACTGTGCTATTTTTTTGTATTTCAATTCGGCGCCAAAATATTTGTAAATTATAAAACAAAAAACACAAAAAAAAAAACAAATAGACAAAGGAAATCTCTCTTAAATGTATAAAAATCAAATAATGGGCGCTGCACATAGTAAACAATTTTTTTTAACAAACAAAAACATAAAAAACACAAAAGAAAAGCTCTAAAAAAATTAAATTAAACCCAAACACTAAACGTCTTGTCTGTAATTAAAACAAAAATACTATTTATGTGTATCAGTGTATAAAAACAAAATGAAAAACTGTAGTCTTAAAAAAAGGATCTGCATAAAGAGATTTTTTTTTTTGTAAATTAGCACATTTTATTCGTATATCTAAAATTTGTTTATTTTTGCCTGCATTTTTTGACGAAAAACGTTTTTTTTTTTTTATATTATTACACGTAACATATGGATATATATTATAATCGTTGTCTAACAACATAAACGTAACTAGGCATGTACTAGCTCCTAAGTCTACATAAACCAGATATTATATATACAAGAGCTACATACGGCAGCACACACGTACACGGCAAAAAAAAAGAAAAGAAAAAAGAAACACATAGCAAACTAAACTAAACTTTTTTTTTTTTTTTGTGGTCTTAGAACTTAAGCGAACGTAATTTATTATAAACAAATGGATAAAAAAAATGAGACGAATGGGAGGAGGAAGCAGCAGAAATGCTAAAACTAAATGTAAACCTAGAAAAGGATGACACCTAAACAAAATTACACGTATATATAAAAGGTATATGAGCATAAATATATAAATTTTCCAATTATAATGATATAGCAGCGAAAAAAAACGAGACAAAAATCCCCCAGCTAACAATTTTGATTATTATTATGACGATGCGAATTATTATTATTATTGTAAAAAGTATTTAGTGTTAGCATAATGAGTAAGTTTATTAAAGAACAGAAACAACAACAACCACAAAACAGACAACTAAATCCTTATATTCATCAAGCGATTAAAAATGAAATGTGCAAACGAAACGGCAGCAAAAGAAAAGTAAAGAAATATAATAAAGGCTAAAAAGGAATGTGAAAATTGCAAGGAAAGGCGCCCGAGAAATTCACATAGGAATAAGCGCGCGGCAAAGGAGGAAAAATCAATAATAAATAAACACAAATTGTTAACAAAACCTAAAACATAAAAAGCATGACGATGAAGAGCAACAAACAAAAAACGGAAATGAAAGAAACATTTGATGAGAAAAAAATATATATAAAATAAAAAATTAAACAAAACTGTGTGTTTAGCTTTGGAACAGGTTGCTATAATGCGGTGACTTCTCTTGACCCATTTACAGGGTATTCTACATTGATTTGATCTGAAAAAGAGATAAGTAAGTAATGTCTGCATTTGCAAAAATCGGTAGATCTCACTAACTTTATTGGTCCTAAGATAACATCCCTCTAATTGGCTCTTCCGAGTAATTCAACTTGCAATGTAAACAAGCTAAGTAACTCAAAGATGCATTTAAATTCCTCTAACTAATAACACCCTATAAATATTGTGTTTATTCTTAAATATATTTGTGAAGTGAATGACCATTAGCAGGGAGCTCATCTGTGCGGCAGCGTCTTTAATCGCACTCTCTTGTCGGCCAAGTTAATATGCGTGGCTAATATCGGGACAGCACAGTATTGATGCCCAGGACATGCACATCCCAGGAACATGCACACATGGACATGGATGGGGATGCGGATGTGGATGTGCATGTGGAAGGGGCCTGGGTGGTTGGTTAGATGGCTGGCTGGCCAGTCAGCAGTGCCTTTTGTTCGACACATGTGCGCGCATTCACACCTACGACCGAAAACACGACCACGAACAATGAAAATGTTCGTCTGGGAAAGGGGGGCCGGGGTCCAAAAGGGGGCCACTTGAGGGGTGGTGGACACGGCAACGTAGATAGCATTTAATGCAAAACAATGCCACACTGTTGTTGCCGCAGGAGAGGCATGCAACAGCAGCAACGCAGCAACAACAACCATGACGAATTTCGTACTCGCCATATAGACACATACATATATCCACAGATGGCCACAAACATACATACATATATGGCCACATATATCCACATCTGCAGGCGTTGCAAAACGGGGCACGCACTTGGACATGGAAATGGACATGGACATGGACATGGACTGGCACACACGCAACAGTGGGGCCTCGATCACAGAGGTCGATCAGCAAAACAAATATATATACTTTATGAGGAATTCAAATAGAGTTGAATAGCTTTAATTTCTTTGATTTTGTGACCTAAAGGAATCTCCCCATTCTTTTACGCTTGCTTCCCCATTAGCCAGGCTCCACTGTACCCATGGCGTTCAGCTGAGCGTTGCCCTGTGATGTGTTGCACTTCACACACGGATGCGGCCGCACGCACACCGCTGCACTCGTGTGCTAGTGGCTTGTCTAAAACGCATATTAAATGTCCATCAGTAGCTGCTGTGTGCGTGAGAGTGAGTGTGTGTGTGTGTGTGTGTATGGGCGAGTGCGTGTGGGTGAGCCGTTCAATCTGTCCTGGGCCATCAATCCACAAAAGCGTCGAGCCAGGACGAGTTTCTCCTCTGGTCCTGTCCTTTTCGTCCTGCCAACCGCCCAAAGTCCTGACGTGTGACGTTCGTTTATCAGTTGGCAGCCGCCCGACGGCCAGCAAAGGGGGCATGGTCGTTGCAGAGTCGAGCCATGGGCGGAGGTCAGGCGGAGGTCAGGGGGCGGACGTGAATGATGGACGTGAACGGGGCCATGCCACTGCTTCCAACAACATTCGCACAGTGAGCAAAGTAAGTCGAACAAGAACGTACTGGTATTATTCCATATACCAGTAAAAATTCTTTTCCCAATAAAAAATAACAATTATTAAAAATGCTTTGAAAATCTTTATGTTTGTGAATTTTTATCCACGTTGTTAGATTTCAATAGTTTTTTGCCTATTTAACCCACTGTACCTGGCCGTGTGTGAGAATTTGCTGTTTGCGTTGTTTCCGTTTCCGTTTGTCGCCAAAAATGAATTTGTTAACATTAAATGGCATTTAGACCGGTGTGCCAGAGGCGGCAGAGGTGTGTGTGTGGGCGTGGCCAGGCCCATCCATTCCGCTCGCCACACCCCATCCCCTTGCCCACCGCCCAACGACTTTCCACTTCCAGAGGTCCTTCATCAGGCATTCATTCATCATCACTCATGTTGGCATGTCCAGCATTTGAGCAACAAACTGTAATTGTAGTTTCGGACTGCGACTGTAACTGTCGTTGCAGTTGTGATAAATGCTTTCGGACTTTTGGCTTAGGACACGCGTTGCCATCATCATCGGGGTGAATTTTTCAAATGGGGTGAAAGATCGTTTATAAGGCAAAAAAATTATAACGCAAAATAGCCCTTAAAGTGCCCGAGATCAGCGGAAAACCCACGCTATGTTACTTAAAGTTAACAAAAGAAATCACACAAATCACTAAATGATATCATTAATTCGTCGATATTGTGCACTCAAATTTATTTTATAACTCATAAAAAAGTATTTTTAGTGTTATATATTTTTGTATGGAATAAAAGAAACAACTGCGTTCGTTTAAAAAGCAATTCAACCGTAATAAATTTCGATTTCAAAGTTAGGATTATCACGCTTAAAAATTACCCTAGATCTTGTTATGTTTTATAGAGCATCGTATATTTCTGTGTAGCTACTGTTCGTTGTTGCTTGCTGTTTGTGGTTTTCATCGGTGTTTGTTGTTGTTTGCCGGCATTTGTTGATGTTTGCCTGATTGCCTCCATGAGCGCCGTCTAATGACTCAATTTTCGATCAAAACCCGAGACAATTATTGCCCCACAATTATCGGCATGTGAGTCACACAGTGGTAAGGCGAGACGGGCACGGGGGAGGGGGGGTGTATGGTGCACGAGCGGTACGAGCGGTATGTGCGTGCCACGCAATGACAGCCGGAGCGACGATGTTTGATTTGAAGCTGTCGAAAAGCAGCTCAGCAACATGGAACAAAGAGCTAGAAATTGGAAACAAAAAAAAAAAAACGAGTAAAAGGGTTTGAGAAAGGGTGGAAAGTGGAATCGATCCACCGATACCCTAAATAAGTGGCTTAGAATTAAGCGAATTAAAATGAGCCTGAAATTGAATTCGATTTAAGCGAATTGACAAGTCGAGCGAAGAGTATTTAAGTTTACAACGATAATAAGTTTTTAGCATAAGTTACAACAAAGTACCTCAACAATTTCGTATTAAATATTCGACAGGGTATTCCCGAGTGCTGAAACAAAAAGCCCACAGCTGGGGCCAAAGTGAAAAGTTCAAGTTGTGACGGCAGACAGGACGCCAAAGGATCCAAGGATGGGAACCGAATGGAACATCCACCAGTGTCTGTCCAGATGGCCAGGAGGGGGTCCTTTTAGGGTTCTGCCGAGGTGATTTTGGTACTGCGATAGTGCTACTGTTGCTGACACGCAAACGTACTCCAATTTCCAGGGTCCGTCCGCCCAGCCAATCCTAACCCCTCCACTTCTTTTGGCTGCCAAGTGTCGGAAAACGAGCAGGAGGGCAAAGAATTCCGCTTTCGACACAACGCTGACACCTCTCGGGGATTTTCAGGCAGGGTATCGAAAAAACATTGGCATCAGGGGTACTGGTTGTGGATGTACCCCTGTTTTGTCATTAAAACGAAGCAACTGCAAATGCCAAACAAAAGCAGCTTATTAGTTCAGCTAAGTGGTTAGTCTACCGACCGATGCACACTAAACTGCTCTTTCAATATTCATTATTATTGACATTCCATATTTGGGTAATTATTTCCAATGTTATGATCAAAATACCGATTATTTTTTTCACAAAAAATCTGGAAATTATTCTTGGCAAAAAACTCAATTTTCAAGTTGGCTTTTTTTGCTATAACTTGACTAAAAATGGTCACAGAGCAAAAAGAAGTACCATTTTATACTCCTTAAAACCAATACTAACAACCCCTTTTACTTTTAAACTGATTTTGTAAAATAAATTTTTGGCCAAATTTTCGCATTTTCATCAAAATTTGCAAAAAATTGAAAAATCCTAGAATTCCCAAACTTGAATGCAAATCGATTCGAATTTAAAAAACAAACTCAACGAGGTATAACATTCCATATTTGGGTAATTATTTCCAATGTTATGATCGAAATAGCAATTATTTTTTTCACAAAAAATCTGGAAACTATTCTTGGCAAAAAACTCAGTTTTCAAGTTGGCTTTTTTGGCTATAACTTGACTAAAAATGGTCACAGAGCAAAAAGAAGTACCATTTTATACTCCTTACAACCAATACTAACAACCCCTTTCACTTTTGAACTGATTTTGTAAAATTAATTTTTGGCCAAATTTTCGCATTTTTTGTAAGGGGTAACATCATCAAAATTTGCAAAAAATTGAAAAATCCTAGAACTTCAAAACTTGAATGCAAATCGTTTGGAATTTAAAAAACAAACTCAACGAGGTATAACATTCCATATTTGGGTAATTATTTCCAATGTTATGATCAAAATACCAAATATTTTTTTCACAAAAAATCTGGAAACTATTCTTGGCAAAAAACTCAGTTTTCAAGTTGGCTTTTTTGGCTATAACTTGACTAAAAATGGTCACAGAGCAAAAAGAAGTACCATTTTATACTCCTTACAACCAATACTAACAACCCCTTTCACTTTTAAACAGATTTTGTAAAATTAATTTTTGGCCAAATTTTCGCATTTTTTGTAAGGGGTAACATCATCAAAATTTGCAAAAAATTGAAAAATCCTAGAATTCCCAAACTTGAATGCAAATCGATTGGAATTTAAAAAACAAACTCAACGAGGTATGACATTCCATATTTGGGTAATTATTTCCAATGTTATGATCGAAAAACCGATTATTTTTTTCACAAAAAATCTGGAAACTATTATTGGCAAAAAACTGAATTTTCATTTTGGCTTTTTTGGCTATAACTGGACTAAAAATGGTCACAGAGCAAAAAGAAGTACCATTTTATACTCCCTACAACCAATACTAACAACCCCTATCACTTTTAAACTGATTTTGTAAAATTAATTTTTGGCCAAATTTTCGCATTTTTTGTAAGGGGTAACATCATCAAAATTTACAAAAAATTGAAAAATCCTAGAATTCCCAAACTTGAATGCAAATCGATTGGAATTTAAAAAACAAACTCAACGAGGTATAACATTCCATATTTGGGTAATTATTTCCAATGTTATGATCAAAATACCAAATATTTTTTTCACAAAAAATCTGTAAACTATTCTTGGCAAAAAACTCAGTTTTCAAGTTGGCTTTTTTGGCTATAACTTGACTAAAAATGGTCACAGAGCAAAAAGAAGTACCATTTTATACTCCTTACAACCAATACTAACAACCCCTATGACTTTTAAACTGATTTTGTAAAATTAATTTTTGGCCAAATTTTCGCATTTTTTGTAAGGGGTAACATCATCAAAATTTACAAAAAATTGAAAAATCCTAGAATTCCCAAACTTGAATGCAAATCGATTGGAATTTAAAAAACAAACTCAACGAGGTATGACATTCCATATTTGGGTAATTATTTCCAATGTTATGATCGAAAAACCGATTATTTTTTTCACAAAAAATCTGGAAACTATTATTGGCAAAAAACTGAATTTTCATTTTGGCTTTTTTGGCTATAACTGGACTAAAAATGGTCACAGAGCAAAAAGAAGTACCATTTTATACTCCTTACAACCAATACTAACAACCCCTATGACTTTTAAACTGATTTTGTAAAATTAATTTTTGGCCAAATTTTCGCATTTTTTGTAAGGGGTAACATCATCAAAATTTGCAAAAAATTGAAAAATCCTAGAATTCCCAAACTTGAATGCAAATCGATTGGAATTTAAAAAACAAACTCAACGAGGTATAACATTCCATATTTGGGTAATTATTTCCAATGTTATGATCAAAATACCAAATATTTTTTTCACAAAAAATCTGGAAACTATTCTTGGCAAAAAACTCAGTTTTCAAGTTGGCTTTTTTGGCTATAACTTGACTAAAAATGGTCACAGAGCAAAAAGAAGTACCATTTTATACTCCTTACAACCAATACTAACAACCCCTATCACTTTTAAACTGATTTTGTAAAATTAATTTTTGGCCAAATTTTCGCATTTTTTGTAAGGGGTAACATCATCAAAATTTGCAAAAAATTGAAAAATCCTAGAATTCCCAAACTTGAATGCAAATCGATTCGAATTTAAAAAACAAACTCAACGAGGTATGACATTCCGCATTTGGGTAAATATTTCCAATGTTATGATCAAAATATCAAATTTTTTTCATAAAAAATGAGGAAATCAACTTTTGACAATAATACAACGGCTTGGAATGGTTTTTCAAACACATCTTGGCTGAAAAGTGTCGCACAGTGTTTTCAACAGACATTTACCAATGCTTAGATTACCCAAAACGAAATAGGAAATACAATTGTATATTTATATAATATTTTTTGTATCTGCCCTCGTTAGCCTGGAATCGAGCATGTCCCGGTTCCATTCTGTTCACCTTTCGCATCCAAATACCGATTCACGACCACAGCCGCGTCCCCACATGCAATGCTACTGTTCTGGGCTGTCAGAGTTCAGCTTGTCCACTTCCCTCCTCTTTTCTTGGCGATTCCAGCGATTTGAAAGCGTGCACGCAATGTCATTTTCATGCTAAATGCGAACAATTCGAAATCAATATCCGATATCGAGGTACCCTAATCAACAAAAACTATTGCACGCCCATATCATTTGTTTGCTTATTTTGTAAGAGACAACAATAGTAAGTTCACTTCATTCGATTCCACTTTATAAGTATTAAAAATTTAAAAATATATCAATTTAAATAACGCAATCCAGTCTGAAAGGTTCTAGACATTTTCGAAGTTCCAGCGGAACAGAAACAGGGACATGTCCATGTCTATATATCAGAGGTGGGGCGAAAGTGGTACCAAGATGAAGGGTGGGGGGTTTCTTCAGGACATGCCACGTAACAGCGGAAGCCGGCGCATGCGTGGCAGCTGGGGTTTTTTTTTCGAGGGGGCTTACGTGGCTCTTACGGTGGCTTTGGAGTCTCAAGAAGTGGGAGCCGCAGATGTCAGCGCTTGGAAATGTGTTAATATTTGATAAGCTCAATATGTGGTCCGAAATGCGATCGGCGAATGCATGGAGCTGGGCTTCCGATGGTGCGTGGGGCAGTGGTGGCGGCGGCAGGGGTCAGTGCATGTCGCACGCAAGCTAACCGAAGAACCCCGTCACAAAAAAAACCCCTCTGACCAACACGAAATGACACCCAAAACCGTATCGTTGGAAAATTGTAACAGCAAAGTATTAAGGCCTTGTCACTTTGACACCTTTCGCCCGAAAGGGGGCGGTGGAGGGCGAACAGAAGCGTGGAAGGGGATTTTTGGAGGGGGGCACGACTGACAGAGAACCGAAACAAAATGCTGCCAACTTGCTCAACTGTCACTTTGCATTCGATATGGTCGATGGGTAACCGAAGGCAAAAAAAAAACAGTGCAGCCATCAAAGGTTGCGGGGTGGCAACGTAACATGCGATGGTCATGTGTCTTTAATTCCTGGCGAATTGTAACCTCGATTTTAAATAAAAAAAAAATTGGGAAAATTAGGCCACAAAGTAGGGGAAATTGCAATGGATTTAATATCTCGAATTGACCTGAATCGAATCGATATTCGATTTTCAATTCGACAGTAGCCAGAGAGCAGTCAATAACAATTAAATGTAATTTAAGAGTGTCCCAGCCAGCCCCTTAAATTTCCATAATTTATTGATAAATAAATCCCATTAAGTCTCTATTTAGTGAAAACAATGGCCAAATACCGAGATGCATTTGAATGGAAGCTGCTGAGGCAACAAAGTGTGAATATTAAGACTGCCATTTCCTGCAATGTGGCCCATTCGGTCGTAAATTCAACCGGCGACCACCTTTCAGTAATTTCCATAATGAGCTTTAGGAAGGGCTTAAGATACAGGCGAGTATCACAGCATCTGGGCATCTGCATCGATGCATCGAAGCATCTGTTTTGACTCCGACCTCAATAAGATGTTTTCGCAATTTGCATTCATTTCAATATTGATCGAATCGAGCAGACCGAAGCATTAATCTGAGCCCACACACCCACACTTGAAGCGCGTGTGCATGGAAAATATATGCGACTCCTAGCATAATTAATGTAAAATACAATACGATATACGATTTGTTGGCGAAAAAGTTTTAGCAAAAAACAATATATAAAATATAGAAAAAAACAGAAATTCTAATCTATAAGCGTTGTTAGGAATTTATTCCACTCAGTTAGAAATTCACATGGTATGAGAACTAACGTACCGACTAGCTGCCATCTGATATTCTTATCAAAATACGATACATTTCAATAGAAATCACATCGAATTGCTAGTATTCTGACCGCAGTCGTATTGCCCACCCACTCGCAGATACAGATATCGATGCATGTAAATGTGCATCCTTCAGATACACACGCGTATCTTTGGCAGCGAATCCCTCATTGCTCGTGTAATAAAGCTGTCCGCCTGTCTATATCTTTCACCATGTCCGCCGTCCGATGTCGGCTGTCTGTTTTCCCAAAAAGGCGAACACGTGTCGTCGTCACCAAAGCATCAGGGCAAAAGAGCAGAAAAGCAAAGCAGGAAAGCAGAAAAGCAGAAAAGCAGAATGGCATCGGCCCACGTAGCCCCACCTTTTCAGATGTCTACGCAGATAGATTGGACTAGATTGCAGCTGAAACAAGTAAGAGTTCGCTCGTTTGGAGCTACAGACCCGAAAAATACCCAATGCCATTGCAGAATATACATATGTTCAAAAATAATTCAAAAAAACAAGATTCTTGTTACTCAACTGATTAATTTAAAAGCAATAAATATGCTTTCATATATGCACCTTGTAAAAGTTAAAAATCGCCATGTTCTGCAATTACATTGTTTGTAAAATGTATTTGTATTAATTCATTGATTTAACTAAACTAGAAAATACATACTCGACTAACTCTAGATACCCTAATTTGTCATATTACAGGGTATAAACCGAGCGAAGAACAGGAATCAGAGCAGAATAGAATGGAGCATGGATGGGGGTACGAATATTGGACTTGGGGAATGGGAATGACTATCAGGCGCCGTCAACATGCCTGTCACACACACTGCCACACACTCGCACACACACACACACACACATGGATACTATGCAGACTTGACAGTGAAATGGCCTTCGGTTGGAAGTCGGATTGGGTCGCTTCATTTGCATTAAATAAGCTGAAATTCAGCAGCGGCATGCTCCATTTAAACGCTTTATGCTCGGCGGTCAATCCAAGATTTCTCGGGAACAAGTGCACCATCCATCCGCTTTGCTATACAAAACTATATATGTATGTGTATATAGCGAGTGGTTTTGGCCTGAATGCTCCACTAAAATCATGCGAAATTATCGTGTAATTAAGCGTGGCGCCTGGGCAATGGCAATTAGGGCTTGCCAAGGGGTTAAGCTCAGGGTATAGAGGGTTAACATCATCTGAGGGATACTAAACAAAAATAACAAGCGAAAATGCTATAGTGGATTGACTCGACTATCACGTACCCGTTACTCAGCTAGTGGCAGTGTGAACGAAATATTTCTTTTTGGTATGGAATAAAATGAAAAAATTGTGTCAGTTTCGTGTGGCTTGTGGGCGTGGCAGCATGGGTCAACAAACTTGCGCTGCCAGAGTCCTTTTTATACTTTTTATACTTCTTAACTAATCTAGTATACCCTTTAACAATATGTGTATCGGGTATAAAAACAGCAAGTGGCTTGCCACCGTTGCGCTCGATTTGTTAGATTTTATCCCGAGATGCGAGTGAACTGAGTTTTGATTGCTCAGAAATTCCTTCCATGATTTAATTTTCTTGCAGTTCAAGTGGTTTATAAGCCATTCGAATATCAAATGACTACTTAAATATTGGCAACCTAATTGAGGATTGTTTAAGAATAACCAACTTCAATACTTCAATACCAGTTCCAATATTTTACGAAGCTCAAACCATTAATGCAATTCCATCGTTTTGGGGCGATATTTTTATGAATGCACCGACCCTTTTTTGGTCGAAATAAAATAGTCATTGATATGTTATTAAATATGGCGTCGGCTGTGCAAACAGAGGACGAAAAAGGGACATAGAGCCCACAGGATGATGACACACATGTATGCGTATTTATGAATATGGCTGCGAGTATATACAACCAGATACGAATTTGCACAACACTCACACCCACCGAGCATACACATTCACATTCACATTCACATTTACATTCACAATTCAGGGCATTGTTTGCTTTGATTTTATTACGATTTTTGTGTTGATTTTGCTTTTATTACAATCCAATGTTGAATACTCCCGAATGCGAATATGAATATTCATTGTATGCCTGTTTTGCCATTGTTATTGTTGGGGGCCACATGAAATTCAGCAAAAATCAGAAAACCGCAAACACAAAATGCGCTTAGATCGACAGAAAAAACAATCAAAATCCGGCCAAAGACAATTCCAAACGGCCAATAAAAATTTCATCATTTATTTACGCACACACAAGACCATAAATATAATGTCTATATACGGATATTTTGTGTAGACATCGATTTCTAAAGCCGCCGATCCATTTAATAGTTGTGTTTTCTGCGCATTTAGTTTTGGTATTCGAACAACTTAAATTCATTTGTCCCATAAATGGTGATTAAATGCATTTAAGGTGAACAAAGTGTTAGATTTTAGATGGGCAATAGGTCAAGCAAATCATTTTCTAAGCAATGAAGGTGTTAAGCCCTTTCCAACAAATATCTCAATAAGTGATTGAGTTTATTCAGCTATTTTAACTTTAATGCTTCATTAATGGTTAATATTTGCGATGGGGAAAAGCGTAATGCCCTAATAAAAAATTTCGCAATTTTTCACATGAACTCCTCGATTATTTGACTTTTGCCGCATGTTCAGAGAAATGTTGGGTGGCATTTTCCCCGATTGCCGTACTGTAGATTTCCATTCCCCCATTTCTAACAACTCTTACACAGCTTTATGTTTGTTTTGTGTTTAGCAGACAAACAGCAAAAATGAAAATCAACAAGAGATTTCCACCGCCCTCGAGTCATTTTTCTCGTTGAATGGCCTACCATTCAATCCTCTTTTGTCTCTAAAAATATCACAAAATAAAATTCTTATTAAAAATTTTTCATTTATTTATTTTTGCTTTGCTTTATTATTTGTTTTGCCATTTGCTACACACACACACACACACACAAACACACACACAGGAGAAAGCAAATCGACAGGGGAAAAGTTGGGGCTGGCTGGGTGAAACGGAGAAGCAAAAATTTATGTGTGTGAAGCATTTAAAAGCTTTACAAACATTAAAATGTCTGTCTAACAGTGAGTGGGTGTGTCTGTTTGACTGTCTATGCACTGGACAAAAAAATGGTTACCATTACAACACTATATTCTGCAGCACAAAAAAGAAACGTATTTTGGCAGAAACTAAAGTTCAAATATGAAATGATTTTTTGTCAAGAAAAATAATCAGTATTTTAGAGAATTCGCAATCGATTTGTATTTAAATTTTGGAATTTTATTATTTGCCATTTTTGTTTTTAATTTTTCATGATGTTATACCTTAGGAAAAATCTGAAGAATGGACCAAAATGCAATGTTGCAAAGTCCGTCAAAAGTTGAAAGTTATAGTTGGAGTAAAAAGCTGTAACTGTTTGAGCATTTTTAGAAAAATCATATAGAAAAAACCAATTGTAAATGGAATAGTTTTTATTTCTCTGTGTGTGTGTGCATGTGTGTACGGCATCAAAAATTGCGTACGTGTGTGCGCGAGTGTATCTGTGTGTGCGAATGTATCTGTGTGTGCGAGTGTGTGTCTCATGTTTGCGCAAATCGTTAGAGCGAAGAGTTGTGTAAATATTTGTGTGAAAAATTTTTCCAAACGTGGATTAAAAACTTTTACCATGTTGCTTGGTTATAGTGCGAGCGAGACGGTAATAGCAGGTGGGTGGGGGGGCTTGTGCTGGTACAGGTGTACGAGGGGCGTGGCAAGTGGTGAGCGGTGGGCGGTGGGAGGATTGCATTTAGTTGTCGTTGGCTATTTGGTTGCCTCGCATATCTGCTATCTATTACAGATTTATTTTGAAAAATTTATTAGCATATTTATTTACTTTTCGTGTGCGTTGGGGCTTATGTTTTGGTTATTTTTGGCATTACGCAATTTTTGGGCAACTGTGCTGTTCTGCATGTGATAAGTTGCAGCATTTGCATTGGCTAAATGATTACGAAATCGGATGAGTGTAGACAGACGTGGTCGGGGATGAACAAACTTCAAACGGCTTAAAGCGCTTAAAGAATTTGGCTATATGTATTTATATATTATATTTCAAGGTGAGCTTTGTGTTGCTCTAACAAAATCTGGCAGTATAAAGTGCTGGCAATTGAATTGAAAAGCGAGAAGGAAACATTTCAATAACGACAAAAGAAGTATGATTTTTTTTTTCTATGAGACTTCCATTTATTTTATTAAAGTCAATGGTAAATTATAGTTTATTAACAAGAAAGAAAAAGCTTTGAAAACCACAAGCGCCTTAATATAATATTAACTTCATACACAAACTCAAATATGCTCACATTTGCCCAGCCTTTAGCATTTCTGCTACTATATCTCAGTGCCAAAAGGTGTCCCTCTGGTATTATATGGTTGGGAAATGCCCAATCTAAACTTTACCTATTTCAACGGCAGGAGAAAGTCCAGTGAAAAGCCTGGAAAAATGTTGCTCAAGTTAAATTGCGACAACTTTTTCGCTTTAAACAAGGCAAACAACAAAATGGGGGAGAGTTGGAGGAAAAAAGTGTGAAATTTTAAGTACTTGAAGTGCCGTTGGGGCGAAGTCAGCTTCCCCGACCCTCACACACACACGCACACACACACACACGCACACAAGCAGCCACCCACACACGCGCGCACACAAACACAGAGAGACTTAAACAAGCAATGCGTATTCATAACGCGTATACGCCATGTTGTTGTTGACAGCCATTTTGTAGATGATGCGCGCGCGCCCCCACTTAACAGCAGGGAAAAGCTGGGGAAGCGAGAAAACAACTCCCCCCGGGTGGAAACAGGCACCTCCCCAAACGCCTCGACTTTCCCTCAGCAATCTGCATCCGTTACACTCGCAGAAAAAAGTGTGTGAAGATTATGTGCTTTCATTTTGTTCTGCATTTTTGCGAAAGTAATTGTATAATATATGTTTTCTTTTACTTTTCGTTCGTAAAATTGTTCGTTTAATGTGTATTCTTAAATTGGTAACTTAATCCATGGATCTAATAAATATTAAAGGAAAGGAAAAATATTAATATTTCTGATGTTCTCATATTTTTTTGCCCAGCTTCGATGCTTCGTTGTCTCTTAGAGCTACAAATTCGACGAGGCGTTCGTTTATTTGAGCAGCGCCACCTTGGCGTGGCGAAAGCTCATTTCGGCCTGTCCACCCCACCCCCACAACTGAAAAGCAGGCTGCCATCCACCAACCTACCTCCCACCCACCCAAAGTCAGAGCAACAAAACGCCCCTGTCCTGGATGCCAAAGAACCCCCTCCCCCCCCCCTCCTCTCGGCAAGCAGGGCACGTAAATAAACACAGCTCAAGCGAAATATATTGACGATGTTGAAGCGGAAGAGCATCATCATAGCGGTAATCATGTTACCTCAATTCGAAATGAATTCATAACTGAATTTTCGCATTTTCCACCACACCACCACACTTACCCAAAAACTAAGCAATCCAACCGTCCAACGAACGCCTCCCACTCGAACCACTCAACCAGCCCGGGAATGTCACTGGCTAACCCCAAAAAAGCAACACAAACTGATAGACACAGGTTGGTTGGGCACAAAAAAAAAACAGAAAACAGAAAACCCAGGGAGGAGTGGAAAAGCTGACTGCCAGGATGTCATGTTGATGATGACGCCGTTGATGGGCATGGGCCCCTTGAATCCTGTTGCGAAGGCCTCGAATCGTGTTTTTAAAGCGTAGCAGGCAAAAGCAGCAACAACACGGCGACTACTGGGGCAGCAACAAATATGAAATCAGTAGGTAGTCGTCCTTCGGTCCAAAAACAAGACGCACCAGGACATACACTTCATTTGATTCCAATGATTGATTCCAAAACTCTAGCTTAGCTGCATATTCGAACTATTTTGAATTTATTTCAAAGCTAAAGATTTTTCAACCTTCTCGGTTTATTTGGCATTCACTTTAAGCTTGTGTATTATATATTTTGAAAAGCCATCCCCTAGTTGCGAGGACCCTGTTCGGGCGCCATCGCAACGTAGAATGGAGAAAACTCGTTAACTGGCATTCCACTGCCCATCGTCTCTGTCTCCCGTCTATGTGTCCGTCCAGGATTTGCAGCTGCCTCGTCTGAAGGACAGAAACGATGAAGAAATGTGGGGAAGGAAAGAAGGAAGCGGTAGGCGATAGGCGAAAGGAGGAGGCGACAAGGGGCAGAGGGCAAGGACATGAGGTGAAGGGGTGCGCGACCTGATGAGCGTCTGATGGGCAGATGGCGGCCTTCTATTTGCCACCGTTTCATGGCCTGTCCATATCCTCGTTATACACTGAAAAGAAATAGAAAAGCTGCTATTCTTCCAAACCGATTATAAGTGACTGCCAAAGCTGCGCAGTTTTCGAATGTGCGATGAGTTTTCGAAATGGTTAATCAAAAGACTTTCTAAATATCTAAGAATGTCAAATCTTTGTACTATATATAATATAATGAATCATAATGTAGCCCATCTTTTCGCTGTGTGTATCTCGACCGAGTTGTCCTTGTCGTATAATGTATTTCGTCGTGTCTCGCTTTCTCCTTTCAGCATTCTCCTTTCCCGAGCATGCATTTTATCTTGTTGTCGTCATCCTTGTTGCGCTCCCCCGGCCATTCCAAACCCCCCCCCCCCTCCCACCATCCTGTCCCCCTTTTCCCGCATTTCCCAACTGTATGCGCAGGATGTTGCTCGTTAAATTTTCTTTATGAAGTTAACTGTAAATGTCCCTGCTCGTATATCCCAGGTCCCCGTTTCTGTTTTTGCTGTTTTGCTCCTGCCTCACTTCAATTTCATTGCGCGCAAAATAAAATGAAGGCAGGCAGCAACAGACAGCGAAGATGGTCGGGAAAGTGTGGGAAAATGCGGGGAAAATTGTGGCAGCAGCAGCATCAGCAGCAGCAGCAGCAGCTGAGAGGGAAAAAATTACTCAGTAATGCAATTTCGCAGCTGGCAACTTCTTAAAGCTTTAAGGCGCAACTGTTCGCCTTGCAATGCAACTCAATCTGCTGTTACACCTTCCATTTCTCCATTTTCCACTTCTGCATTTTTCTTTTTTTTTTTTTTTGCAAAGATCATCGCAACAACAACAATGCGTTTTCCACCGTGCCATGTGAATTTCGCTCGATTTTCCAGCGTCACCGGGGGAAACTCCCCGTCGGAATAAAACAAAAACAGCGAAATGCAAATATTTAAATTGCATTCGCGACTGTCGCCCACGCCTCGTCCTTTTTTTTTTTTTTTTTTGTCCTTTCGCTCGAACAACATTCACCTTAAATCATTCGTTCCGCAAACAGATAATTTATGTTCTACAAGAAAATACCCAGGAAAATTGCACACAAAAAACTACGCGAAAGGATGTGCCAAAAAATAACTACCTAGATATTAAGATAACTTTGAATTTCTTGAAACGAAATTTGTGTATCTTTCAACTTCTTCAACTTTTTGGATTTATACCTCTGATCAATAGAAAGTTGCCGTGTGGAAAGCACAACAACTTTATTGTATATAAGTAACAGAAATGGAACCAGCAGCCAGTGGAAAAATAAGAAGCCATTCAAAATGGGAAAAAGAAAAATTACAGAGTCGAAAAAGAAAGTCATGAAAAATGCTCCAAGTAGTCGAGTAGCACAGCAACAAACATGGCGAGGGAAAAATTGAGCACAAAGTCATCTCGAAGGGGCAAACATAGGGGGATTGCTGTGGAAGTCTGTGGCATATTAAATGGCACCGAAAAGTAAAGAAGTAAAAAGTAATATGGTACAGGAAAATCGGGCAAAACAAGATTCAAATAGGAATAACTACTTATGATTTTCAGCTAGCTTGAAATAGAGAAACTCAATTAACAATAACAACTGGCGTTCACTAAATCGAAATATACAAAACATCTGATTTATTCGCATTATACTATATATAATTGCGACTTAAACGAGCTATAAAGCCCTTAGAAGATGCAACAAATTGTATGATTAAAATAGTATTTTACACCGTTGATGCCACAATGCCATTTCCCAATAAAAGCGCCAAAAGTGGAAAAATACTAAGGGTAAGGGAAAACGAAATGTAAAGGAAAAACGAAGGGAAAACGGCAAAGGAAATGAAGCAAGAAAAATTACAATTCCCGACATGGATGTTCTTGGGTTGGCGAAAGGTGCGGACTCAAGATGGAGAAAGCTGGGGGGGGCGTTAGAATTGAGTTTTGGTGCCAGGACGAAGGATAAACGCGCAGCGTACCAAAGTGGGCGGGGCTGCTTGGTCTTTCGCCATTTTGTATGCAGGTGAATTGGCAACACAACACAGCTGCGTAAGGGTGTGCGTGTGTAATTTTTATCTGCCAACTTTTATCATTTTTTATTTTCATACACATTTCGTTTTGGCTGACTGTGTGAGCCTCATAAAGAGCGTCAAGGTAAAACGGCTGAGGAAATGAATGCTGGCCGTGTGTTGGGGTAAAAACAAATCCCCCCCCTGTCCCAACTCACCCCACACTACCATCCAACAACACACAAGCACACATGTGTGCGTGTGAATAGAGGACGCAAGAAAAATTGCGTTCAACTTTGAATGAGTTTTCCAGCACCAGCATCTACTCAAGCAATGGAGATTGAAGGACGCAGTGGCTCTCAAGGCTACTGACTGCTGACTGGTGGCTGGTGGCTGTTGGCTGTGGTGGCCACCCAAACCCACCTGATGAACAAACAAACAACGAAAACAACAAAAAACTGGCATTGTCATCGTTTTTATTGTTGCCAGGGAAAAAAAAAATAAGGAGGAGCAACTGAAACACAATTACCTGTCGCCGGCGGGTGATATATACACACTTGCACACATTAAGGATTCCAGTTGTGTAACATGAGACGCTTAAGGATCTGATATTTTTGGTAGCTCAGCGCACAAGTTCAAATCGAAGTTTAGAGCCTTAAGTTTTGATCAAGTAGTGCACTTCCTAGAAAATTGTATATATCCACTGATATTAAAACCCAGAACAATAAATTTAAAGGCAATATGATAGGATTAGTGTCTTGCTTCACTATTTGTGGATGTAGATATGGTGTATCTCAGGATATATTTATAGGTGAGGTTCAAATTTAGAATTGTCCTTTCTGGTTTCGCCAGAATGATTTTTCATTGAGTTTTTTAGCCCAGGTAGCCAACGATGGTCGCTTCTCTGGCTTTTCCGTCTTCCACTTCATTGGGGAGAATAACAACAACAACTTAGCTGGCAGCCATCTTGACTGACTGCACCACCCCCCCCCCCGCTTTTCCCACTCGAAATTTTTCCCCAACTTTTCCGACTTCCTTCTCTATCTGTTTTATGCCCGAATCACTTTTGCAACTTTTGCACACGCTCAAATACAAAAGGGAGAAAATGGGGCGCTGTAAAATGCAGGACTTGGGCGGGGTTAGATGGCTTAAGGAGTTCGAGGCAAGGAAAAACTCATTCCGAAATCATTTTTGGAAAATCGCCTGTGGCTGTGTTTTGTTAAAAACTGAGAAAAACGGAAATACTACAGCAGAAAATGTGCCATTCCGATTTTCCTCTGGTAAAGTGGCTGAAAACCAAGGGGATTCTTCCCTTGCCGTCTTGTTTAACTTTCACTCAAGTGGATTTTTGACTGCAAACAAAAAGCAGAAGAAGTTGTACAGAGGCAATGGGATGGAGGCAATTCGGTAAAAAGAGAAAGGACTTGTTATTTTGCATCAAATATAGAAAAGTTTTTATGATATTCCATCGGAACTATACTATTTAAAATTAAAAGTACTCAATAATTCTTCTGAATTGCCTTCAAGTTGGAAAATATAGAATAAATTCCCATTTTTATTCCAATAAGAACAGATATTAAATAGATAATGTTTGAATTTGGCAAATGGGTGTTATTAAATTTAGAATTTACCATTATCCTTATAATAGCTATTCTATTGTGATTATTTTCTTCTAAGCTTTTTTATTGTGAGTCCTACGATTTCTTTTTGGTATTTCAAATTCACTGCATCACTTGGTCGAATTTTTTTTCATAATCAAATGTTGAATATATCGGCGAAGGAAGTTATTGTCAGCTTCGCAAGGAGGACATCACCCCAGCGAATCAATTGCTGAGGGACGAACAAATAAAAAAAAAGATACAGATGCATTTAAGGGCACATATGGCAGTTTCTGGTCAACATCCGCGGTCGAAGGCGCACCGAGCCAAATCAGGGTAATGTGATATATGTCCGGTCTATAAACCCACACCCTATATATGTATATATATTCCCTTTACATCTGGTCATGTGCCAGGGCCCGAGCCTTTTGCCCTTGTAATTAGATGATCCCCAAATCAGCCGCTAATTTTTCCGCAATTTGCTTAGTAATGCAATCTAAATACAAACAAAATTGTTCCCTTTTTATTTTTCGACAATTCCAGGGGTGGACCGCTCGGCAGGGTGGCCCGGTGAAGGGAGTCAGCATTGGGAATGAACGTTTGGCGGGCCGTGAAATACACACTCGAAAAAGTGAATGGCATATGCACACATACGAGTATATGCCCCGGAGTGTTGCACATGTCCCTGTGCGGCAAGGCAAACAACAACAGCAATAGCCGATACCTAAAGCTGCCATTCGCGACAGTGTTGCAAAATAATATAGCCAGACTTTGTGGCCAACATAGAGAGATGGGAAATAAATATATAGAAGAACACAAGTTTTCTTAGTTTAAAGATTTTAATTTTTAAAAACAAGGAAATTCCATATTTTCATCATGCTACTTTACATTTTACATTTAGGTAGTGAAAAGTTCAGTTCATAAAGTTCAGCTATTTGTGTCATCACTTTTTGGTCCTGCATTTTGGTTTGTTAAATCCAACCGACAAGCGATGGGTAAAGGACCCAGGGCCAAGGACGAAGGAAGATGCGGCGCATCTCTCTGATCCCAGCGGGAGTTCTGCAAACTGCCCGAAAATCACAGCAGGGGTCGAGGGTTCGCGGCTGGTGCTTTGAGCTCTGTTTTTGGGGTTGACCTGTCGCCTGCCGTCGACAACTCGAGCCCTCAATGTCCTTGCGTATTTTGCCATACAGTTGCCATGGACGAAATCCTGCTGGTTTTCCCTCTATGCACCCTTCACCATCGTACTCATGCTTTTCCTCCTGCTCCTCCCTGGCCCACATGCCGCGCTCTTGGCTTTAATTTCAGCGCATTTGGCTTTTGTAACGTGATTATCAGACGATTTGATTTGGCGCTAAATGCAATTGCCAAATGCCAAAGTCAACGGGCTGCGGGATAACACCACGGCCAGAGCACAAGTGGCAATTGTTGCTGGGACAAAAAGTGCGCCTCTGATAAGCCAATTATATCGGAAAGAGATACGCAAAAGATAGAACAGCGAATCGAAACTAATAGTTCTCTATAGACGAATGTGTTAGTTTAGTGCCTATATCATCTATTAACTAGCGTACCAGTTTTTATTAGGATTTCATGTAACTCAAGTGTGACCTTTAAGTTTGTTAAGTTTGTTGTGTATATATGCCACATCAATCGATAAGTTATATACTGTGATCGCGTCGGCGGAGTATGCTTACATTATTGCCTAGTATGCCATTGCTGGCTGGGATCAGGTCGCCACATGGGACCCATCATATTCGGAATCATCATCTTCATGCGCACAACATTTTTCCTAACAGATGCTAACTTCTGGGCTCGCTTGCTCAGGATCTTCTTGCCTCCCGTGGGAGCAGTTGCTACCGTTGGCAGGGAAAACACCTCGCCGGCACACAGGTCAACTCTATATATACATACATATATGTATGTGGATATATAACCCTCGTCGCAGCGATTTCCCTGTGCCATTTTCCCGTAGCGTAGTCTCCCGTATCTTCATCTCCATCTAAGCGCACATAAATATGGTAGAAGGAATAGCCGGGGAAGGAAAAAAAAATGCAAATCACTGAAGCTCAAAAGCCCCGAAGGGTGGTGGGTGGCCCTGTTCTGTTTCTGCCGGCAAAGTCAAGCCATGCAAAAGTATTACAATAATTATGATAATCTATGCCATAAAAAAGAGAGCCCAGTCAGTACCCAAAAAGTGAACCTGAACCGAAAGTCGCATTTGTGGCTTGACTTGCTGTCGGATAATGTGGGTGGCTGGGCGCTCTGGGTGTGGTGTTTTCGGATGGTGCGAAAGGAATTACCATACTTTAAGCTACCGCAAGTAGAACCAGAATGGGAAGCTAGCTGCTGGGAAAATGTGCATAAAAGTCTCCGAGTTTCCATCTCGGGTATCCCCACTTCGAAGGGAATCAGGGTATCGTTTTTTATCGCAAACAAATTAAATATTTAGGTTGGGAGTATAAAATGGTACTTATTTTTGCTCTGTGACCATTTTTAGTCCAGTTATAGCCAAAAAAGCCAACTTGAAAACTGAGTTTTTTGCCAAGAATAGTTTCTCAGATTTTTTGTGAAAAAAATAATCGGTTTTTCGATCTAACATTGGAAATAATTACCCAAATATGGAATGTTATACCTCGTTGAGTTTGTTTTTTAAATTCCAATCGATTTGCATTCAAGTTTTGGAGTTCTAAGATTTTTCAATTTTTTGCAAATTTTGATGATGTTACCCCTTACAAAAAATGCGAAAATTTGGCCAAAAATTAATTTTACAAAATCAGTTCAAAAGTGAAAGGGGTTGTTAGTATTGGTTGTAAGGAGTATAAAATGGTACTTCTTTTTGCTCTGTGACCATTTTTAGTCAAGTTATAGCCAAAAAAGCCAACTTGAAAACTGAGTTTTTTGCCAAGAATAGTTTCCAGATTTTTTGTGAAAAAAATAATCGGTTTTTTGATCATAAAATTGGAAATAATTACCCAAATATGGAATGTCATACCTCGTTGAGTTTGTTTTTTAAATTCCAATCGATTTGCATTCAAGTTTGGGAATTCTAGGATTTTTCAATTTTTTGCAAATTTTGATGATGTTACCCCTTACAAAAAATGCGAAAATTTGGCCAAAAATTAATTTTAGAAAATCAGTTTAAAAGTGAAAGGGGTTGTTAGTATTGGTTGTAAGGATTATAAAATGGTACTTCTTTTTGCTCTGTGACCATTTTTAGTCAAGTTATAGCCAAAAAAGCCAACTTGAAAATTGAGTTTTTTGCCAAGAATAGTTTCCAGATTTTTTGTGAAAAAAATAATCGGTTTTTCGATCATAACATTGGAAATAATTACCCAAATATGGAATGTCATACCTCGTTGAGTTTGTTTTTTAAATTCCAATCGATTTACATTTAAGTTTGGGAATTCTAGGATTTTTCAATTTTTTTCGGCCACTTTTTTTTTGGCATGTGCAGCTTTCGAACATTGGCTTGATTTTTATCTGTGTACGTGCCGTGGCTCGCAATTCCACCTCCTGGTTTTCCTGCTCCACATCCATTCCTGCAGCAGCAACAGTGTCCCCGGTGTGCGACGTGGCCAGTTGAACGGTGCAAGTTGCCCATTGCATGTTGCACGTTGCCTGCTGCACTGACGCCTACATATCCTTGTTGCCCAGCAGTGTTGTTGCAGCTGCCAGTGGTATTGCTGCTGATTTCAATGTTGTAGCTTCTAGTGTCCTTGCTGTTGTTGCTATTGCTTTAGCTGTTTCTGTATTGTTGTCGACAGGCGATCAAAATCAGGCAACGCTGCTGTTGCTCCCAAAACGCTCGTATTTCGTTTACAATTTGACCCCTTAAAGGCACACAGACAACAAACAAACAGCGGCCATAGCCAGAAGAGAACGACCACAGCGAGGGCTGACTGTAAAGTACAGAAATGTCTGCAAGGATCTATCTTAAGCGGTTAATTTTCATATTTCCGGATTTATATTAGATTTATATATTATTCTCCAAATCCATAAAATGCTTTATTCTATCATAGAATAGCTTACAAAGCAAAGAACAAACGAATGTACTTAAAATCATTCTTTAAGGACAAGCAGTTCTATTGGAACGACCCACGTCTATACTGCAGTCGGACGACAGGTTGCTGTTCTATGGCTTTTCTACTTTTTTTTTTGTTTTTTGTCGTTTGGGGAAAAGGTCGTGGAGTTTCCATGCCCAAGCCCGCACAAAACTGAGCCTGTGTACCATGGGTAGTTTTGGTAAAATGTTTCAATGGCTGAACACATAACAGTTGACTGGCTGCCCGTGTCTGTGTTAGTGTTATTTTGTGACAGTGTGTGCGTGCTCGGTGTGCGTGTGTGTGTGTGTGTGACAATGAGCATAAACTCCAATGGAAAAAAGAAAAACTCAGTACACAGCGAAGCCTGAGGCTGAAACTCTCAAGCTCACGGCTCATGGCTCCCAGCTAACAGCTAACCCCCCAAAAAAATATATACATATATATATATATACATATATCTATATATGTGTTTGTATATATCAGCTCCACAAATACCCCCACCAATCCAAAAATCATGTTGCTGCTGTTGACGATGCAACGCTGACTGGCATTTTGGGGTGGCGACGGTGATAAAAAGTTGTGCTTGCTCCAATAAAAACAGGGTCGAGAACTGTCGCCGATGTTGATACTACAGCACAGCCATGGCCAAGTAGGTAGGTACACCCCGAAAATCGGGACACTAATAGATCTCTAACTTTATTCAAACTTGAACTTAGTAGCAAAGCTTCGCACTTGGGAATATAAAGAATGAAATATGTACTTAATACGAATGTATTTCTTTTTTAATTTATTATTTTATTTCTAGCTTCTGGAATCTTTTGTTTATATTTCTAAGCAGCGAAAACAGTTTTCAAGTTTTAAGAAATAACCTTAAAGAATAAACATCAGCAAACAAATAACATGGTATAAATATATATACATATATTTTTATGCATTACATAGCTTAACTTAACAAAACACATCAACGAAATATCAAATTTCAGTTTTTGCATTTACGTCTTAGTTTTGCTACTTATTTCATAGACAACACTTTTTCTCTAAGTGTATGAGGTGGCTTGGGGCCAAGACCGAGTGAATGAGGCTATTTGGTACACAACGATTTCGCGAGGACGACAACGACAACGCTTCTGATTCTGATGCTGATACTTACGAGAATGGAGATGGCTGCTAGCCGGGAATAAGGATGAGGATGGGAATTTGGTTGGAAAGAGGACGAGGATTGAGATGGAGATGGGAATGGGAATGACGATGATGATTACACGTTGACTATGAGGACTAAGTCGCTGCCGCTTTGCCTCCCACTCAAACTGACAATTTTATCAGCTTTTACACAAAGAAAAAAAGTTATTTTCCAAAACTTCATTATAATATTGAATAACATAAATAAAATGCCCAAAAATATTTATACCGGACTAAAAGATGTTAAGCGTTGATATTATAGATGAATTTTTCTTACAATGTATGTTTTTTGTGAAGTTTCTTAATGTTGATTGGCCGCAATCTCTTTATCTGTATTTCGGTGTAGATTTCCCTTTACCACTTGCCCCAATGCCAACAATTCTCCCACTTTCCGTGGAAGATATTCATCGAAAGCAGAATGACAGCCTAGAGACACATTCAAGGCGAAGGCGAGAGATAAGAAATGAATGACAGGCCCAAGAAACCAGAACCAGAACCAGAATCAGTGTTTGGATTTAGGATGGCGAGGGGCCAGGATATGGGCGGCAGGATCCGGAGGCAGGAGCTGGCCCAAGGACCTCCAGCTCCGGCACATCAGTCAGTGTCAGTGTGAATGCGAAATTGCGTTGCTTTTACGAGCTCGCCTTGGCAGCACAACTGCCACATAAAAGTAATGCCTGATGGATATATCCCAACCCCTGACGTTCCCACCTCGCCAGATCCATAGATCCTGGGCGAAAGGTAAACCCGAGTCCTTGCCATCGTTAGAAGATATATATCTGTGCGTTGGGGGGGGGGAGGTGGGTGGTGGGCTTAAATCACAGTTGCTGGCGTTTCGGGGCCAGATTTGTGAAGCTAGAGTCCTGAATCCAGAATCCAAACACGATGTTTCAACGGAATCACAGCCCATTTGGCGCACAAATAATTAGTTGCCAATGCAATACCAACTAATTTTAATATTAAGATGTTTCAAAATTATTCTTTATATAAGCCACCAAATTAAACTGCGTTGTTTAGACTGAAGGCAAGAAGAAAAAACTGAAAATGAAAGATTTTGGTTTATGATTCGATTTCAAAATAGAGTGTTGTAATTTCCTTTCTCCCATTTCGAAATCCTCCTTTCACGCTGCATCGAATTCAAAATGGACTAAAACTGCAGTTTGCAGAATGCATTCTGCTGGCAAAGCAGGAATGTCAATAACTAATGTCAATCAGGTGGCTGCCCGTTTTATTTCTTACCATATTTCCAACGCTGCCAATCGAACTTTGCTCTAGGAATTATGCTTATATAAGGGGGCAAGTTCCACAAATCAGCAGCAGCAAATACGTGCAACGACGATTCAGTCACGTACCGGGATCGAAAAAAAAAAAAAAAAGGAAATGGAAAATCAGGGTGGAGGACAAAGATAAAGTCGAACTGGAGCTGCCGAGAAATATTTCCATTTCTCAGCAAAGCAGAGCACAGCAAAAATACCAGCCGGATATAAGCAAAATACAGTTCGCATGGGTGCACTGGGAAAAAAATATATTTAAAACCGAAAAATAACAATCACAAAGGAAGTTTTCTTGTGCCACAGCAAAATCATATCGAACTTTCATCTTATATTAAGTTTTATTGTAATTGTTAATATTTTTTTTTGAGCTGAATAAAGTACTACTATTATTGTGTAATATGTGTTCTTAAATGCATTTCGCGCAGTGCACCCATCCACTTGTTTTACATGGACACACCGATATATGTATAAATATACAATATCTATATATCTGCTTGTGGGCGTAGCATGTCAACTGTGATGGAATCCTGAGGAGGGGGGGCGTGGCAAGTGGATTACGTACCGGGTGGAAAGTGGAGCAGGTGGGGGTCGTTTTTCGGGTGGTTTTCTGGGTAGATGGCCACGCTTTGGCGGCCATGCCATAGTTCCCTCATCCTTCAGTCAACGTCGGCCTATCTTTGGCCATACATTTCTATATGTACGATACGAGCATATCTGCCAAACAGACAGCCAGTTTGCGGGCCTTTCTTTCAAATCGGAGCACAGAGAAACTATGGCATATATCTACAGTAACTGAAAGTAACTGTTCAACGAATTCGTATCTATAGATGTATCTTAAATATCCGTAACGCTTGATAACTAGGAATAGTAATTATGTATCCATGACCCTCGAATGTAGGGTTGTAAACTATCTTTACATTATTATTTTTAAAGGCAAACAAAAATGGAAAATTACTGTGTTATATAAGCCTGCGTGGCCTAAAATAACTGTGTAGCCTCTGCATCGTCGGTTAACTTTGACACCCGACCGCTCCTTGTGGCGTAATAACTTTATGCGAGGATAACACGGAGGTCGCCGACAACGGAGGTTAACCAAAATCGGGCCCAAACAAGCATAAAACTTGCCAAACGCCAATGGGTGCGAGTGCCTGTGTGTGTGTGCGTGGACATACCTGTGTGCGTGCCAAGCCCTCGGATTCAGATTCAGATTCTGATGCGGATTCGGATTCTGAGACGGAAGGCAGAAGACAGAAGACAGCGGATAGAGGAGCGGGGACAGCAGACAGACAACGATGGAGCTCCTCTGTGCGTCGTGTTTCCTTCGCTATATCAGCGCAGTCATCATCGATATAAACTCTCGACTGGCTGAACACACTGACAAACTGACAGAAACGGCCATGGTTAGACAAGCACTGAGCGAAAATGTGCTCAGTTCAAATATGTTAACAAACTTTAAGCATGTGAACTTTAAACTAAATTGTCCTTAGCTATCAAAAAAACATTAATGCAGCTCTAAACGCAAACATAAAATGCAATTTTTTAAAATTATATCATATGTTAACTCCCCACCACCAGTTTATCTCAGTGCACCTGCGCCTTTCCCAGGCTCTCATCTCTTCGATCCCAGCTCGCAGTACCTCGGGATTTCCTCGGAGCTGCGCTGAGCCGGGCTGAGCTCATTCATCCATTCATTCATGCCGGCTCTCGGTTGCGCTATAGTTCAGTTCAGTTCAGTTCAGTTCAGCTGAGCTCAGTTCGGTTTTGGTTTTGGTTTGGTTTCGGATGTGTTTGTCGCTCCTTTCGGCTTCAGGAGGTGGGGGGAGGGTAGTGGGACATTGCGGGCGTTTGCTGTCCGGGAGAGGGGGCGTGGCATTTGGGGAACGCAGCCACATAGCCGCAGACAGACGACAAGGAGGTTGGTTGGTTGGCTGGCTGGATGGCTGGATGGCTGGATGGTTAGATGGTTGGTTGGCAGGGTCCAAAGTTTGCGGGTCCCGCCATGCGTATACGTAATCTGGCATTAGATTACTGATCCATGTCAAATCTTTGGCTAAGGTCCGTCCGTCCTTCCGTTTGTCCGTCCCGCTGGCCGTTCACTTCGCTGGGCCTCCGTTCGCGTTGTTTTGATTGATACGAAGGACCGGCGAAGGGACAACTACACTGCGCGAAAAAAAGGGGTGGTATTCAAAGGAATACCAAATTGTAAGGAACTTAAATGTTCTATAATCATATGTTATGTCATTATTATTTTCAGAATAGAAAAGGAATGCACATGAAGTTATATATGCAATACAAGATTTGTAATCATACATTTTCATACGATTTATATGAGTATTTTATTTTTTTTTAAATATTTTAATATTAATATTATGCTCGAAACTGAAGCTTTGTTTGTACTGTGTACTCTACCGTCTGGACTGCTTGCCAGGCTGCTTTGGTGTCGACAACCTCCTGCTCCTTCCACAAGAAAGCATACCCCCTCCCCCCTCCCCCCTTGAACGACCCTGCACTCTTAAGACCCCCCCCCCCTTTTGGTCACCACCCCCCCCCCCCTTTCTTCCTGCCATACGCGCCGCTGATTTTATGCGCATCGTTTCCACATCACAAAACAGGCGGCGAAAACGCTTCCCAATCCCCCATTTCCACGGGGCGTATAGCCACCAACCTGCCAAGGGGGCGGGGCTAAAAAGGTGAATTACTTATAATATTAAACAGTGGCCAAAACGGACACGAGGCGGCGGCAAGTTGAGCAGGTGAATTATTGGCTTGAGTTCCGGGGCGAGTTTGAAGAAAATTTCAGTTGATTGAACTTTTATTTGCTGGGTGGCGTAAGGTTATGGAAGGGGCGACTCAACCTATGAAGTGGGTGCGCCAGGCGGAATCCAATCTCGCACTTCACTTAGCCGGCAAAAAAAAAAAACAAAAAAAAAGGCTAAGGCCGCTGACCATTGTAATCAGCGCGAGATTATAACCAGATTGCGATGCGGCCAGGAATAAATTCTCATCTGCGGTTCTCATCTGATTAGGTGGTTATAAGCCTCACTGCGTCTAAGCGATTAATTCGATTAGTTGTTGGCAGAGGATCTCTCTTCCACCTCCGACTGCACAGAGTATTATCCTGGGATCCTTTACAGGGTACATGTGCTTGGAATTGATAGTTTACAGAAAGGTTTACAGATGCATTCTTCTAGTTTTAAATTTAAAATCTAGCTAAAAGGTTAGTTAGTTCCAAAGAAGTCTATACTTTATTATTTCAATCGAAAATTCGATGTACAAGCTATTTCCTCCTACTGCCGCTTAACTATTCACATTAAGCTTGCCATCTATGATATTCAGCTGTGGCCATTGTTTTAGCCCATGACCCTTCGATGAAGAAAAGTGAAAGCCCAAACAAATACGACCCCTTCACGTTAGCGTTTCGTTTTCCCTTTCGCTCTTTTCGAGTCCTGCACTTCATTAATAATGCACAGTTTACCTTAAGAGGATTTTCAACGCCTCCTCTGCTAATAATCAGGACACAAAGGCACATACACACACACACACACGCGCTCATTCGCGCGCCACGCCCCCCACCACAGCCACCGCCCCCTGCTCGGCCCATTTCACCCACGCCATTTGGGAGGCACAATATGAAAATATGTGAGAATTCTGTGATGCGCTGGTTCTTAGAGATCTTTTTTGGGACAAACTAAGGGAAGAAGCTTCATTTGCTCTGAACTTAAGTACACTGGAAAAAAATTACAGCAAAGTTTGACAACTGAAAGTAGTTATGGAAATTATGTTCATTCTGCGTGCACTGTTATTAAAATAAAAACAAAATTATATAGAAACCCAAACACAATTTCTCTTTGTGTACCAGTTTATGAGGGACGCGAATGGAGACTTTTTTTTTCCCAGCACGCCCTAATTTCAGCTTATTATTAACCAGCTCGCTTGTGTTTGGTGGACTCACAAGGGGGATGGTCGGCAGCGGGGGGTGTGAGAGAAGGTGCTGAGCAGGGGGCGCGGTGTGTGTGGGGGCGTGGTCACAGTTAACGGCAACAACATCTGTGAAGATGCCAGCATAATTATAATAATCATTTCATAATCATATTTTATTTGTAGTTTGCTTTTTGCCGCGTCCACCCCCTGCCTAACATACCGCACCCTCCCCCCCCCCCCAACCTACGTCGTCACTGATCGCCCGCTGTGTGCCACGCCCCCGTCGCTGAAGACGCCTTCCCCTTGGAGAATTCACAACCCCGCAGCTTTGTGCTTATAACCATTTTTTCGAAACAGTTGCCAAAAAAAAGGAAAGCAAACGGACCAAAAGGGGAATCTGTACACTGAAAATAAAAAGTGGCTGCAATTATAGTTTAATTCCTTTGTGTTTAATATCAGATGCTGTCTGTGTAAATAGTTATAGTTTCTAAAATAAAAGCCATAATAGTTAATCAAAGTCTAAGTAGTGAAAAAGTTCATAAATGATATTTACTTGCTAACTATTATCTATATATTATCAAATATTATACATATTTGTATTTTTTGCAGTTAATAGTGAACGAAACTATATAGTTAAATATTAACTAAAATAAATCATATTTAAAGTGGTTTACACGTAGAGTATTTAATAATATATAAGAAAATGAACAATTTCGTTTAGGTAACTATATTTTCGCGCCGTGTAGAGCTCAGTGGCGTAGGGGTTCCAGCCTCCAGGGGGGGGGCAAGGATGCGGATGGCAATGAGGATGTGGATGCGGATGAGGGCGAGAGTTCGAGAGTTCGAGGGGCTAGCAGACACAAGAGCGACAGATGTGTTTCTCATTCGATTTTTAATATGCGGCCAATCTAACTGTAATTGGTTTGTTATTGTCTCCCCCGGCAAGGACGACTGGGTGCGACAGGGACGGCGCGAGTCAAGTCCCTGGTGTATCAAAGGACTCGAGGGTTCGCCATAAACCCCCCCCCCCTCTCTCACTCTCCTTCAACTCAGTTATTTTTTCGGGCGGGTTCCCTGCTGCGGTAAATATCTATCGTTTATTGTTATTGCTCTTGTTCGCTCTATTGTTTTCATTGTTCTGTAACACCCCTCCCCTCCCCACCACTCCCCCCGCCCCATCATCCTCAACGTGTTTGGTTAAATTTATGAAAAATGTTGTTCACACTTTTCTTGCCAGCCGAACAACAGGAGTTGCTGCCAAGGGGGAATGAAAGAATGGCAACAGTACCGAAGGCCACCTGCTGAGGGGGTGGTGCCACCGAACGAACAGGTGGCGATGGGCGATGGGCGGTGACCTCTTGTTGGTGTACCAAATGGGTTACACGCTCGCACATGTGCCACACTCACACTCCCCCAGATTAGTCCTCAAATGCTTGTTACCACTTAACCCCCAAGCCCAATCCCAATCCCAATCCCTATTCCTATCCCTCGGTCTCGAAAACCCAAATCCCACAACCAATAATCCAACCCGAAAAGCCAGCCAAAGTTGTTAAGCTCTACATGACAAAAACTAACATCCAAAAAAAACGTGTATCGAAGTTGCCACTTTGTGTACGATACTTTATAATGGCTGACCAGATTTTAAGAGGATCAACATGGTCGAATGGAGACAAGGACCTTCAACAGCGCCAGATAATATGGGCTTACTTTAAGACGCTGGCTATTTGAGGCTTTCATAAAAAAGGCTTCTAAATGGGAAATGAAAGCGATTTGATTTGATTAGAAACTACATCTTAAAATTTGAACTTTTCACTTCAGTGATGATCTCCTGTGATGATTAATTCACCATCTCCCGTTTTGTAATTAACCAAAAGTCCAATTTTTATTTGCAAACCAAGTGCCTTTCATTGCGGAATAAATCCAAATGAACTTTGCCCTGCTCACCTTCGGTCAAACTGCTTCCGCTAGTTTGCAAACCCTTTTCCATTCCGGCGACCAAATGGCCACAACTTCTTCTGACCGCCATGACAATCGCATCAGTCAAGATGCACTGCGAGAAATATGTGCTTATGTGCCAGCTAGATGGCTTAAATCTCAATTGAAACTAGGCCTTAAGTAGGAGTTAACAAAACTAATGCCATTGAAATCGATTTGAATATCTTAGCACATTTTATGTGGATTGTTTTTATACAACTAGGAATAGTTTACATTACATAGTACATTCAAGAAGAAACTAGAAAATTAACTAAATTTACATTTCTTATTTAGCATAACCACTTCTTCCTTCCAAGTGTCCTTCGGGATTTGGTAGCTGACGGAAGGGGTGACCATTTTTGTGGGTGTGCGCTTTACACGCACATAATCCTCGACCGGGGACGCATCTGAGTCCGCATCCTCATCCTCATCTCCATCCCAATCTCATATCAGATTTGTCGCTATCGCCAACGCCCGGCGTCGTGGTCTAAACGATTGATGGCACTCGTCGACATCGTCTGCCATGTCAAAAATGCTCATCCACATCCATTTCCACATCGACGGCAGCAAACCCCCTTCGCACTGGGAATTTTGAAAGTGTGTGCACGGTGTTTTCTGTTGAGGAAATGATAAATTGCGCATTTGGGAGTTTTAAAGGTCAATTTAGGGGTTAGTCTCACACTGTCAATTCCGATTACGTAACAAACTGACTGAGAGATGAACGTATAGAGGATAATGATTTCTATATGTTGTTTACTTGGCTTTTTATAGATAACTAAACATTTTAGATAGTAGTTAAGATGGAGTGACATTAGATTACTAAAATCTAAACCAGAACTTTTTAGGTTGATACAAATGCTTTTGAAAACTTCTGTGAAAATAGCCAGCGCTGTCTATAAACTAGCTAGATGAGCATCGCTCATCAAGCCATTCATATAAACAGCGACACTTCAAAGTTAACTCGCCCAATAAAAAGTCCATGTACGATTGCGACTTACGGATAGTAACAGGGTTGCACTTCAGTGCGGTAGTCCTTCAGATTCGTAGTCCTCGCCCTGCTTTGGATTCCGATTCGGATGCGGATGCGGATGCGGATACGGGTTGGGATCCGGGGCCCGAAGTCTCGGGATCTTTGCACTTCGACGGGGGGTAACTGCGTGAACCGAATTTGCTTATGGGATTTGTCTAGTGCGCCTGTTGACTTGCCAGTTGGCGTTTATATTAATGGCTCAGGTTGGGCTCGTTTCACTCCTCAACTCGTTTATGTTTTTTCCACCGGATTGTTAGGGATCGTTGCGAACTGACGCGTGCCCGCTTTTTTCGGGTTTCCATTTAGGGTTTTACGGGGTGGTTTTGTATTTTGTATTTTGTATTCTGTATTTTTTCTTTTTTTTTTTTTGCTTCCCCGTTGTCGTGTCACTTATAAGGTGCCCAATGGCAGGTAAATCATAACTGTAACTATGATGACAGACAGATTGTCTAAAGCAAATGTCATGGCAGGGTTGTCACCGATTATTTTGATTTAAAAAAAAATGTAATAGATAACGTTCTTATTTAGTGTTTTTTAGCTCCATCTTAGTCATAAGGAATTGCACAGCTACAATTATTAAGAGAAAATATATTTTAGCGCAAACTTAAGCATTTTTTAAGGATTGCCATCGTACAAATTTGCAAAGACTAGACAAAATATAATTATAAATATTGTGCATCATTGATAGAAAATGTAGTTATAAGTTTAGCGATGCATGACATTCCATTATTGAAGAACTTCATATTTTTTCATGGGACTTTAAGCTGTAACTTTATTTTTTGATATTTTACTTGACATTATTTATTAATTGAATGTCATTCAAATGTATAACAGGTAAGAAATTCAAAAGAAATTGAAAAACAATAGCAGCATAATTGTAATGATTTATTTGACGACTGAATTATAATGGCTTTTATGCACTTAGCAATTGTTTGATCCCAGCATTCTTCAGTTCCCAGCCACGCCCACCCCCGCACAGCCCACACAGCCCACTCGCGTCAAATCCCCGTAATTTGTTTATCAATCTGGAATTGGCTTGCAAATGACATCTCCGGACTGCCTTCGAAACCCCTTTTCCCCCTGAACATTTGCCGTGCATCCGGTTCCCAAGCAAGTGCCACGCCCACAGCCAAATCGCAGTCACTAGCCGCCCCCAGAACCGTGACATTGAACGGAAACATCGACGTCGCTTCACAAGGCAAATGCGCACTGCGCAAAAAGTTAGCTACTTTTGTATCATGCAACCATTTTTATAAGAATATTTTAAGTCTGTAAAGCCAATATCTAAATATCTAAATATATATCTAAAGGTTAAGGTTCTAAATCTTAAGGTTTTTTACCGCATTCTTCTTCTGCTGCTAGAATATTATTTCGAATTTCCGTTGCATTGATTATTTCTCTCTGTGCAACCTTAGCGTCTGGTTTTTTGGCTACGGTCGTGATGGAAGGCACGTGTAAAAGTTTGCATCGCCGGTCACGTGACCGCACGTGTCCCGCCAGTTGACCGCCCATCCAAAAACCGAAGTCGACACCCCCGATAAGGAGTAAGGGCGTCAGGAACTCGGCGACTGGGCCGCCGTGATAAGCGCAACCTGACAACTCAGCGCGTGTTCCTGACTAGATGTCACAGACCAGGTTCAGTAACTCTTGGTCCCGGGACTTCTGCAGTTCTGCAGTTCTTGAGTTTTGAAAGTCTGGGAGTTCCGCTCTGGGCGAGGGCCGCCTATCAGCGCGTGTGGATCTGATCTGGGATGAAAGGGACTGGTCCAACCTTCCATCATTGATGGTTTTGTTAGCGTAAATATCTTAATTCACCGCTTCGCCGCCCACGACACGCGTGAATCGTGTGCATTTGACATGGGAACCGCTTTCCTTTACCCCACTTCGCATTCGCGGCGAAAAAAATATTTCACGCAATTCATTCTCACACACACACACACACACACAACGCGATTTAACGAGCTTACAATGAATGCTTAATCCTGTTTTGGGAACAGGACTCCCAACATGCTCATATCCTCTTTTTTGTGGACTGCAACGTGGGAAGTTATGAATCATTGGAAAAGTGCGAAATGTTTTAGATAAAATCAATTTATCCATATTTATAAGTAATCTACATGGATATGGTGGTCTATATAGCCTTTGAATGAATCCATTTTATATTCCTTCACCAATCCTTTTGCAGCATATGTAATATTAAAAGTCAAAGCAATGAAATCCCTTTCCCAAACACAAAATAACCATATTTTATGTTTTTTTTTTTTATCATTATATGAAACAATCATTTATAAATTACCCACCAATCGTTATTAGCTGGGGTTTGTCTTTGCCATTCTGTAATTATATTCGTTAAATTCGGTTTGAAGCAAACACTTAAGCGCGAATTTGCTTTGTCCATTGTCAGGGGCAACTAATATTCAGGGAAACCTTGACCTGCCCGCCCCCAGATGGGTAAACAAAAATAGAAACGAAACATACACTGCCACCCCAGTTGCATGCATATTCATTCGGAGCAGTCACACACATGTGCCCACCGCAATCACAATACCATTTCCATTCATTCATACCCAATACCATTTTGCCCGAACCCCTCGCAGTTTGGCAGTTAAGTTTCAAATTACAAACCCAATTGATGCTAGTTAAAAAATCTGTGCAGGTTTTGCGTTACCATTCGGACTCATCCTCAACTTCATCCCCGATGAGCCCGGTTTGTTGTGATGCACTCGTGACAAGTCCGATTAGGTTAGCCGTACACCGCGGATCCGATCCGATCCCATCCATCCCATCCCATTCCCATTCAAGTCCCTTCCATCCCCTTAACGCCGGTCTCTAGCCATCTATTGTTGTGGAAAGTGTCAACATAGCGATCTATTTTATGCATAATTTGGCGTGCCAAAATGCGCGACTCATCAAAATGGTGTCATATGTTTTTAATCGGGGAAAACAAGGACCAGCAGGCAAACAAAAAAGAAAAAAAAAAAAGAGATACGGGGAGTGTTTGCCCGGTTGTCTGTCGCCTGCGGTTTTCAATTCGAAAAGTTGCAGCCGGTTGCTTATTTTTACAAAAGACAAACATAAAAAAGTTACATTGAATATTGAAAACTTATGTTGCATACACTAACTTGCAAGAGCACATATAAAATATTAGTCTTGAAATGTTCCTCGGAGATAAGAAGAATGAATTTAAAAAATAAGCTGACTTTTTAAATAAAACATTACAAATGTTTAAATTCAGTTTGAAGTTGGGGTCATGACTTGGCTAAGCGTACCTAACTTAACGAAACTCGCACTAAATTTGGTTTGTGCCCTGGAAAGATCTAAATTTCGTTAAATATTTAACGAATCTGAAAAAAGCGTTTAGTCGAGTTACATACCCATTCGCTTTTACTTTTTCTTGTTTTTTTTCGGTATATATTATTCTATTCGGTATATATAAATATTCTGATCAGAACATTCGAATTAATGACCCAAAACTAGGATGCCATATCTCATTTAACTTGTTACTTGCATTTGAATTGCATTCAAAATTGGGAATTATATATGTAATTCCTTAATCCAAAACAATAAAAATCATAGTTTTGTCAAAAGTCTTCAACTAACACTTAATTGCTTTATTAACTAGAGGGGAAATATTCTATTTCTTGCGTTCGTAGCGGAATTTGTAGACGGGCGCACTGTCCTTGGTTCCCGGCTTTATTTTCCTCGGCTTCAGTAGGCGTGGCTGCTTGAGGGTGTTCTTCAGCTGAATCTTCTGCTGGACGATGCCGAGTTCCCTTTCACGCTGCTCGCGTTTCTTCAGCTCGTTGATGCGCTGCTGTTTGATGGGGTTTGGTTCAGTTGTTTTCTACAAAAAATTTAAAGGCAATCGTTACACACAAGTAGAATCATAAATCATAAGTATAATATCAATTATAAATTAGTTTCTCACAAAAGCTTACAACCTCGTTGGTTTTAAAGAGGTGACCTACCGATTTCTTCTTCTTTTCCTCCTCTTCCTCCTCGTCATCATGCTTTAAAAGCCATTCGCCCATGTCCAACTCCATGTATCCGTCTTCGTCAAATTTGATACGTTTGTTGGCTGCTCCCTTAATGGCATCCACGTCCACCAGCGAGGCCTTCAAGCGTTCGATCTTCTTGCGCTCCATGGTGCGCTTCATCACCACGTACTTGAGGTCCTGCGTCTGCATGAGGGCCAATTGCTCGGGCGTGTGCTCGTCCTTCGTGTCCTTCTCGTGGTGCTCATCGTTGGACAGCTTGGAGTTGATCATATGGTGGTAGAACTCATCGGGATTCTTGTTCTGCGCCCGGCGGTACAATAGCTTCAAGGTCTTTTGCTTTTTCTGTGCGTCGATGGCTCGCTTCTTGTAGTCCTTTTTCTTCTCCAGGAATCCCAGATGCTGGCGCGACTCCGGCTGGTGGCGCTCCCTGTGCACCTTCTGGTTGCTTTTCGACGCATTCTTCCACGATGACATCTTCAATTTATGCTAATCCTCGACAGCAATCAAATATGTTCTGTTTTGATAAACGTGCGCTTGGGGAATTAGAGATGCACAACTACTCGATAAATGTATCGCATTGACTCAAAACATCGAATGTGGTGTTAATCGGGAATTTTTAAAAAAATCTCATTGGTAGAAATTCAAGCTGCCTTCTTGAAGACATCAATACAAATCCCACCCGAATTCTACGATTTAAGACTTCGTGTAAACAACATTCATGTGCATTTCACAATGGTAATATGATTGACGATTTCCGTGACATTGTAAAGTAGATAGTTGAGTCGCGACTATCGACAAAGCGCCCATCTCTAAACCGCACACGTGCATTTTGAACGGGCAACAATTTCATTTGCATTATTTACTTCGGAAAACCGGAGTTTTTAAGTGAAAAGTGAACGCAGGAAAGCCGAAGCATGGTGAAGAAGAAAATAGACAACCGGATACGCGTGATGATCGAGAATGGGGTCAAGCTGGGCCACCGAACCATGTTCATCGTCATCGGGGACAAGGCGCGCGACCAGGTTCCCATTCTTTACGACATCCTGACCAAGTCGACGGTCAAGGCGCGACCCACGGTCCTGTGGTGCTACAAGAACAAGGATGAGGCCATCTCCAAGTGAGTATCCAACTGTAGAACTATTACACAGAAACTCAGCTAACTAGATACATTTTTAGTCATGGCAAAAAGCGAGCAAAGAAGATTGCTGTGGGCAAAGTGGATGTCAATGAGGCGGACCTGTTCGATTCCTTTCGAGTGGCCACCACCATTCACGGCAGATACTACTCCGAGACGCACGCAGTCCTCGGACGAACCTACGGCGTGTGTGTGCTCCAGGACTTCGAGGCCCTGACCCCCAATCTTTTGGCTCGAACTGTGGAAACGGTTGAGGGCGGCGGTCTGATCATCCTGCTGCTGAAGACACTGCAGTCGCTGAAACAGTTGTACACCATGAGCATGGATGTGCACAAGCGATTCCGCACAGAAGCCCATCAGACGGTGACCTGTCGATTCAATGAGCGACTCATTCTCTCCCTGGCGGACTGCAAGCGCTGTCTGGTGGTCAACGATGACCTCACCGTGCTGCCACTTAGCTCCAAGACCATCAACGTGGAGCCAGTGAATGTAAGCTGATGCTTGTAAATCTTCTAAAGCAGCTAATACCATTTGTTTCTAAACTTTCAGCCCGCAGGCGCCGGTCGATCGCCCAACGAGGCTAGCCTCAAGGAGCTGAAGGAGAGCCTGCTCACAGTTCAACCAGCAGGAGCTCTGGTTAATCTCTGCAAGACCTACGATCAGGCCAATGCCGTTGCCCAGTTCATTGAGGCGCTGGTCGACAAGCAACTGAAGCCGCCCATGTCCTTAACAGCGGCTCGTGGTCGTGGTAAATCGGCCGCCCTGGGTCTGTCGATTGCCGCCGCCGTCGCCTTTGGCTATGTGAACATCTACGTTACCTCACCGCATCCGGAGAACTTAATCACGCTCTTTGAATTTGTGCTCAAGGGCTTCGATGCCTTGGAGTACCAGGAGCATGCTGACTACACCATTATACGCTCCACCAATGCCGACTACAAAAAGGCGATAATAAGAATAAATATTACGAGAAGCAGCAGGCAGACCATTCAGTACATAGCTCCCAGCGATACTCATCTGCTGAACGCAGCCGATCTTCTGCTGATCGATGAGGCGGCTGCCATTCCTTTGCCGCTGGTAAAGAAGATGATCGGTCCGTATTTGGTATTCATGGCCAGTACGATAAATGGATACGAGGGCACTGGCAGATCGCTGAGCTTGAAGCTCATTTCCCAGCTGCAAAAGGATAACAATGCAAGGCCGCCACTGAAACTGGAGGAATCGATTCGGTATCAGGAGAACGACGACATAGAAAAGTGGCTGATCAACCTGCTGTGCTTGGATGCCAGTACGGTGCCGAGTATTAGCTCGGGCTGTCCCACGCCGGATGCTTGTGAACTGTACTATGTGGACAGGGACGCCCTGTTTTCGTATCACAAGGCTGCCGAGGCCTTTCTCCATCGCCTGGTCTCCATTTATGTGTCCTCGCACTACAAGAACACACCAAACGATTTGCAGATGATGAGCGATGCCCCGGCGCATCATCTATTCTGTCTACTGGGTCCGGTTCAGCGAATGGACGCCCTGCCAGAGATATTGGTGGTTATCCAAGTGGCACTGGAGGGTCAGATCTCCGCCCAGAGCATCAGCGATTCCCTGGGCAGGGGCAAGAAGGCGGCGGGCGATCTGATTCCCTGGAACGTAGCCGAGCAGTATGGCGATCGAGATTTTCCCAAGCTGTGTGGCGTTCGCATTGTGAGGGTAGCCACGCATCCGAATTACCAGAGGATGGGCTATGGCAAGCGGGCCATTCAGCTGCTCAAGGACTACTATGCAAGGAAGCACACTAATCTGGAGGACGGTCCAGTTGCCAGCAAGGATGCTGGTAAAGGTGAGTGCACGCACGCCAATGGTTTATTATGCACTACATAATACTTTAAATTTTGCATAGGTATCGAGGAAGTGGAGGAGGAGGAACTTAGTCTGCTGAAGGAACAAATCCGGCCACGTAGTCGTATACCCACACTTCTGCAGCGCTTGCACGAACGTGTCCCGGAACACGTGGACTATATTGGCACATCCTATGGCCTCACCACCGAGCTGCTGAAGTTCTGGAAGAACGCCGGCTTTGTGCCCGTCTATTTGAGCCAGAAATCTAACGAACTGACCGCCGAGCATAGCTGCATTATGCTGCACACGCCCAATGCCACGCCCTGGCTGGGCCTGTACTACCAGGACTTCCGCAGGAGAGTCCTCAAGTTGATGGGAAAGACGTTCAGGGAATTCGAGACGAAACTCTGTTTGGCCTTGCTGAAGAACAAGTCCGTGGACACGGAAGGTAGTGCACTGAAAGTACTCGATAAGCCAATGCTGGATGTTTACTTCTTGCCGCACGATCTGCAGCGCTTGGAGAGCTACGCCCGCCAGCAGTCCGAGTTTCGTCTAATCATCGATCTGCTCACGGACATTGCCCAGCTGTATTTTCAGGGCAGGATCGATGGTCTGCAGCTTGACCTGGTGCAGCAGGGCATCCTTTTGGCTCTGGGCGTGCAGGGCAAGACTGTGGATGCGTTGGGTCTGGAGCTGAATATGCCGGGTAACCAGTTGTTGGCGAAATTTTTCGATGCCATGAAACGGTGCAATCAGTGCTTCCGGTCGGTACTGGAGGAGCATATCGAAGGCGGCATGCTGCGGGAGGCGGATCTGTCCAAGGGCGAGGAACTGCAACCGCTGACTCTGTCCCTCGACAAGGAGCTGGATCAAACCGCTCAGAAGCTGAGCAAGCAGCAGCGCAAGGAGCTGAAGCGCCTGAAGGCCGAGCAGCTGGACGAATTCCAAATCAAGGGCACCGAAGAGGATTGGTCCAAGGCGCTGGAAACAAACGGAACAGGCGGTGGCAGCGGGCTGCTCTCCGTCAAGAGGTAGGTGCGCCTATTTTTTTTAATAATGTGCTTAATACATAACCACGTTTATTTATTTGTCTCCAGTTTCGTTTTATTATAAACATCACTCAGTTAAAAAAAATATAACTTATTTCGTATTTGCCTCTCTTTCGTTTCAGTGGCGTAAAGCGACTGGATGGACCAATCGAGACGCGTGAGGATGGCGACCTGGCAGCTCCGCTGTCCAAGAAGAAAAAGAAGAACAATCCGAAACAGAGACGCAGTCAGGGCAAGTCCCTGATCTAGAGTTCATAATTTTTTTCGTTTGGGGGGAAAAAGAATGTGGATTTTAATTCTATAGAAAAGTACATATTGTTGTAAGCTCCGTTAAAAATAAAGAGACCTAATAACTGAACTATATCTTGATATTGGCAGTAGCCTTGGCTGCAGCGGCGGCCGCCCTGCGCCGTTCCTTGAGGTCATTATAGCTAACGCCCGGCTCCTTGTGGGAGTTGCGCTCGAAGCGCTTGACCTTGGACTTCTTGCGGCTGACGAGCTTTGTCGTGGGCAACATATTGTTGCGTTGCAGCGTGTGGAAGCGGTCCTTCAGCAGACTGCTCTCAGTCTTCACGTTGCGCAGATTTCCGGCGATATCCTCGGGCAGATTTACGTCTAGGTCTGGCTCCTCGAACTTGTGACGCCCCAGGCGTTTCGGCTCAAACTTGGCCTTCTCGGCGCGCTGCTTGCGGCGCTTCTTTAGATCATTCAGGTCCTCCTCCTCATCGTCTAGCTCGTGGCGAATCGATTTGATGCTGAATGAAGAAACACAATAGAGATTAGAGATGGACCACAACGCCATCAGTTAGAAACTTACCGTATCAGGTCAGCCGTCTGTTGCTTGAGCTTCCTCTTGAGCTCTGTTTGACGCGCCAGCTCCTTTTGCTTGAGCTCGTTGCGGCGAGCCTGCTTGCTCTTCTTTTTGTTCTCCACGGGAGCGTTGATTGTGTGATATGGCTTTTCATCATCGTCCTCCTTTTTCTTCCCATTCGTTTGGACATCCTCATCGAGCTCACTACCCTCCTCCTCGTCCATGCCTTGGCTCATTTCATTTAGGCGACGACGATCTCTCTCCTCGGGCGTCACCTTGGAGAACATGCTGGTGGTCACGCGCTTAAGGTGCTGTTCCTTCTTAATGATGCCCTCCTCGCGTTCCACCACCTGATCAATAAGCGCCTGATGATCCTCGGGTGCGGGATTGTAGCTCATGCCCGGATGCGGGAGTTCGAATTTCCTAAAAGACATATTACAATCAATAATAACCCGACTGCTTAAGGCCCAGCAAAGTGTGCTCACTTGGCTTTGGTGGTTTTGTGGTGCAGACTAGCGTGAGTTTTCACCACCTTCTTGCCAATATTTCCAGCTGTGTGCAGTGCCAGTTCGCGACTGATCCAACCCTTCTCGTCCTTGAGTCCAGGAATCTCGTCGCGAAAATCCACCTCCTGCCAGATGTCCTTCTCGACATCAAGCTTCTTGTTCTTCTTGTCGGCCAGACGCTGTTCCAGTTTTACGTAGTACTGAGCTCGATCGCTGTTGGCCTGGCGATGGCGCGGCTTGGTTGGATTGCACACCTCCAGCTCGATGTTACGTCCGTTCTTCTTCTGGCGCACATGGTTGCTGCAGGGATTTCAAGATAAATGAGATCGCCTGTCAGGGATATGCTGCAAACTCACCGCTTGGCAATGGGATCTTGGACTTTGGATGTGTTCTCCAAAGCCTGGTAACTGCGCATGGGCTTCTTGGCATTCAGCTTCCGCTTTTGCTTCACACTCAGAACGGTGGCCTTGGTCTTCGGGAGGCTGGAGTCCACAACGAACAGATCCTCATCCTGTTTATCCGCGAACGTTCTGTAATAAGCGCAGTACGCAAATGAATGATTCCGGATGGCCACATTGTTTACCCGCTAACTCACCCAACGCGCTCCTCCTGGCGCTGATCTTCGAGGAACTGCTCGACATCCTGGATGTCTGTTTTGCGCCATGCCGATTTGTTCTTCTTCGAGATGCGCTTCTTCTTTGTCGCTGGCTCTACGGCCGTCATTTCTCCGGATTATTTGGAAATTATCAAAGTACAAAAAACAAATGTTGAGCGGCACACGTGCAATCTGCACAGGCTTTCCAGCACGTTTGGCGTCGTTTGCCAACACTGGCAGCTAGTTGCTGTCAGCTGCTTAGAGATGGCAAAAATCAAGTGTGCTAAGCTACAAAACTAGAGTTGGAACTCTATATATAAATATGAATTAAACTATTACTATATGCATTTGGTTTTAATAGCTTGGATTAATTTCTATCAATGGAGCAACAGGAAAGTAGCTTAAAAGCGACGCTAGCTCTTTACCAGCTGGAAACTGGCTTGCGCATCTCTAACCCTGCCTTCACTCGGATTCAAAACACCTGTGTGCGTGCATGTGCCTACATTTGTGTGCGTGACCAACTGAGCTGCTGCTGCTGTGCATTGTAATTCATTTCGAATTTATAGCCACCCGCGATCCGAATCAAAATCAGTAGCACTTGCGACGAGCTGGCGGTCAAAAGGGCAAAACCATAAACGTCACCGAAAACTCACGCACGTGTGTAAAGTGTGAAAAACGCCGGTAAGTGAGAGCAGCGACGTCGACTGCGACGGAGGCGTAGACGCGGCTGACGTGTACCAAACAAAACGCGGTAAACAAACTTGTCCGCTTATTTTTATTTGTATTTGGATACTCTTGCAAAGGGTGTGATCACTTAGACATTCCGAACGATCTAATGTCTATATCCTATAGCTCTTAAGGCAGTATTAATTAATAATTAATTAAAAAGATAATCATATAAATGCGAGGGTATTCAAGCATCAGCAAGCAGCCTGCTCACGTTTTTTTTCCAATTGCTATTTTCTTTTTTTCTATTTTTGTTTTTCACCGATTACGCCGTGTTATCGCCGCGCTGAAATAGTTTAACTCGTTACAAATAGCAGATCGCGATCTCCGGCAGCGACAGACACACTTTGGACACCACCACGATGAGCACCTTTCCCAGCTTCGCGGACATTTCGGCCAAATTCTCGGAGGCGACGCTGGACGAGATCATCCGAAACGCGGGCGGCACCCGGCACACCTCGTACAAATTTGGCCCAAGTGGCAAGAAGGGCGACGCCTATCTGAGCCGTGTCTTCCGCATCACCATCTACGGCGTCAAGGAGGCGGAAGAGGGCCAGGATGAGAAGCAACTAGAGATCAGTGTGATCGTGAAGGCCATGCCCGACAATCTGCACCGTCGGCGACTCTTCCGTTCGGTGATATTCTTCCGCAACGAGATCAACTTCTACACCAAGGTGTTGCCGGCCATCGAGGCATTCCAGAAGTCCCGCCAGCCCGCGCCTAAGAAGCCCTTCGTGGAGTACCCCCGCTGCCTGGCCAGCCTGTGCGATGGCGTCAACGATTTCATCGCCCTGGAGGATGTGGGTCCCAGGGGCTACAGGGCACCTGTACGGTTAGTTTATTCCTCCTCCTCCTCCTCCACCCCTTTCGTATGAAATCAGCTTTCTATAAATAAGTGTAACTACACTATCTGTCGACTTCCCATACAATAGATTATTTCAATATCTACCATTAATACCATTAACCCTTATTGATTATAAATTATACAACTACATTTACTTCAATTACCTTACCTTACCTTGCAGTCAAGACTACATTTCGCTGGAAGATGCCCTGCTGACGATGCGGACCCTGGGTCGTTTCCATGGCGTGGCCCTGGCCTTCAATGCCCTGGATAGCAAGAACTTCGAGAAGGCTGCTGGTTCGCTGGAGGAGACCTACTATGGCGAACACACCCGCGAGTGGTACACGGGCTTCCTCCTGCTGGCGGAGAATGTGGCCACGGACGCCGTCAAGCAGATCTATCCGAATAGCAAATACGAGACTGTGGCCACAAACTTCCTGCAGCCGCCGCTGTTCGATGATCTGATCAATCTGGTGTCCACTCGCTCCAAGTTGAGTGTCTTCGGGCACGGCGATTGCTGGACGCCCAACTTTCTGACCAAGTACAACGAACGGGGACAATCGGAGGAGATCATCATCATTGATTTCCAGTTGGCCAGGTGCTCCTCCTTGGCCCTCGACCTGAGCTTCTTCATCTATTCCTGCACTAGCCAGGAGCTGAGGGAACAGCACTACGATGAGCTGCTCCGCGCCTACCTGGAGAGCGCCCAGGATTTGATTCAGGATCTCGGTGGCAATGCAGAGTCTATCATCTCCTGGGAATCACTGCAAGAGGAGCTAAAGAACTTTGGTCGCTTTGGTTGCGGCATGGGCATCGAATCGCTGCCGATGACGATGATGGAGGACGATGAGGTGGCCGATCTGGATGGAATCAAGGAGAACGCCATTCTCACCGACATCTGGAATATCACACCCTTCAAGGAGTCCGCCAAGCAGCAGCGACTGGCTGATATCTTCAAGCACGCCATCGATCAGGGCTACATTAAGTGAGCTCATTAATTTCTATGATAAAATCGAATTCATATAGTATTGGGTATTTCGTAATTGTAACCCATATAATGTACAAAACGTAACTCCAGATAATTAAAAGCATATTATAAACACATTTTGGATTGGATTAAAAACAGATCTTTATGGGCAATAACTGATGAATAAAATAACATAGTTTGAAAGGTATGTACATGGTATGTGCTGGTGCTAAAACTAGGTTCGGAACGACCGATTTAGAGGCACTGTCCTTCGTGGAGGACGCACCAGTGCGGAATAACTGCATCCGCATGGATTCCGCGCGCCAGGAGTCGCTCCCGGTAGCGGTAGAATCTTCTTTGGGCCAACAGGGCTGAAGACTTTGGATTTGACCACATTCGCTCGGCTGCTGCTCCAGCTCGCGGCCAGATTCGGGATTCTGTAGGGGATTGGATTGGGTTTAATTAAATGGGTTTGGTTCACCGTTTGGTTCCCTAGCGTTTACATACCCAGTGAGTTCTGATCCACATACTCGCTCCACATGCACACCTCACCGCCGAGAACCTGATCCTTGCTGCGACCAACGGGCATGCCACTGGAGTACACGGTGCGCCAGTTGTAGTACGATGTGCTGCCCCAGAAGCCGTGATCCAGGTACCAGGCATTCTTCGTGGACACAATCAGTCGGTAGCCTCGCTGCAATAGCTCCCGATTGAGGGCATCCTGTGACTCCACCCATGTCTGGATTATGAACCGCTCCTTGGGCAGGTAGGTCTCGATGTACCGGGGATTGGTGAGGTGACTGGACCAGATGATCACCGACTTCGGCTCCTTGATGCCCGGATACATACGCTCGTTAATCTCGTCCCATGCATTGAGGTTCCGCTGATGGAATTGCGACCACAGCCGCAGGAAGCTCTGCTCGCTGAGATCGTAGCCACGTGCCCGCATCCCATCCCGAATCTCGTCGGTGTTATTCCAGCAGGGAAGGAACACCTCGTCGCCGCCCATGTGCAGGGTCTCCTCGGGAGCGCCCACCTCGGCTACGTCCTCGAAGATCTCCTTGAGCACTGCGTACATATGATCGTTCAGGGGATTCAGTTGGCCGCACGGTGGCTGTACACAGAATCTCCTCCAGGGCGATTGATTCAGGCACACGGACATGTTGCCCAGTCCGGCGGCAGGACCCCATTGCCAGCCATTGCCCGCATGCGAGGGTCCATCGATCTCGATCAGTATCCGTATGCCCCGCAGTCGGGCATATTTCACAAGATTCAGTGCATCCTGGCGCGAGTACGTCTGCGATGAGGAGTACGCTCCGTAACGCTGCATCTCCGGCACCCTGGTGATCTCCAGCGGAAAACTGTGCGTGTCCACCACATGCCAGTGGAGCACATTCAGCTTACTGGCCGCCATCGCATCCAAGGTGCTGCGTATAAACTTGAGCGGCACAAAGTTACGGGCCGTATCCAGAAGGACGCCGCGATGCGAAAAGGCCGGACGATCGGTGATGTTGGCCGTGGTGACCATCAGCAGGCCATTGGACAGGCTGCCGGTGACCAGGTTGCTCAGCGTCTCGAAGGCATGACGTGCACCGTACACCGTCGTCGCTTGGATGTCCACAAAGGTGGCCGTTTCAGTGGTTCGCACCACCAGGGCGTAGCTCTCGTCGGTGGGCCAGTCCAGAACGAGGCTCTCGTTGGCCACCGTGGATCTGACCAGAATCTGCTTGCTGGTCTCCAGCGTGCAGTTTCGTATGCACTCCTTCAGCAGATTCGAGACGAACAGCCGGTTCGTCTCCCTGAGAAACTGGGTGGCCGCCTCGCCGGGCGCCACAACATGGAAACGCACCTTCCACGGATCGAATCGTACCCGCCTGTGCGATATGGTGCACTCCTTGCCGGTGGGCATGGGCCAGATGGCTCCGTACTTGCCGCACGACAGTCGGCAATCCCGCTGGCTCTCGAAGATCTCCGGCGCGTACTGCAGTCCGGCCACCATCTCGCCCTCCGCGGTGCAGATATCCGTCCGGCTGCACAGCCATTTCCTGGAAATTCGGAAGATATTGCTATAATAAAGCTAAGTACATATATATTTAGATACATAAAGCAGATTTCACTTTATTTATTGCAAATTCTTTTCAATAATATATGCAGCTGCATAGAAAGTAGTTCTTATTCTGTCGCTTTGCCTTTTGCACTTGTTCCCTTTACGAAAATTGCACTTGGAGCGAATGCAAATTAACATGTAAATGCATTTGGCACAGTTAAATTTTCACCTGTTTTCTTCTGTTTGTTTTATTTTCTAGTTTTTAAGACTGATTTCACTTGTTGCTCTCAGTTATTTGAGGAGATATTGGATATCCTGCTGAGCATAGACACCAACCATTTGTTATCCGTTGGCAGTTTTTTAAAGTTCTCTTTTGTAGAATGAATAGATTTCCTTTAATATATTTAAAAGTAGTGGACTTTTTGGACTTTTTTTCACTAGTCTGCTGAGCGCATATAACACTTGAAATTTCATTGAAAATAAAGAACAGTCAGTTTTTTGTATTTTCACTGCATTTTGTTAGCAAAAATTGTTATACTTCCAAAACAAAACATGTATTTAAAAAAAAACTTGCACTTGTTGCACTGATTTCCTTTATGAAGCAAAGACACAAACCTGCTGGCGCTGCCGGCGTCGGCGTCGCTGCCGACGTCATCTGCCCGCGTCAGCGCAGCGCCGACCGCGAAGGATAATAGGGATAATAGCAGCAGCGATCCAACAGCAGAGCAAAAGCACTGATAACGATTGTAGCCGCTGAACCGCATCGTTTCTTTCTAACGGCTTCTTTGGCTGCGCCGCTCGCTTTTATAATTTCTGTTCGGTATTTGCTATATTTGTTGTGTTAGGGGGGTGTGTACGGTGTATTCGCTATTTTCAACCGGCCGCCCACCCGCTCCGCTCGCCGAGCACAACAACACTGAAGAGCTGAAATCGAAAAAGCGAATAAAATAAATCCAGCGAAATTTCACTTGCAGCGCAGTAGCGGCCGCAACAACAGCAATAACAAGTCGAGCTTATCGTCAATTGAATTGAAGAGAGTGCAAGAGCGCGAGAGAGCGCGGATTGAAATTACACTGCGAGAAACGCCAAGTCCTTGCATTACACTGCTACTCCACATTAATGCTTGGCAATTAGATTTTACAGCTTTATTAAATGAGCTTCCCTATACTAACAGGACACTTGATGCATGAAGTGCCACGTCTTTTCTGCCTGTGTAGTGCTGTGAAATCAGCATATCTCCCACTCTTTGAAGCAAACCCCACCCCCTGGAGAGTGGCCCACATACGGAAGTTGTGGGGTGAGTGATAAAATGGAAAATATATACATACATATGTATGCATGTATGTATGTATATGCGGTGCAAGAACCGCAGCAACAACAATAATCGTGGGCTTGAAAACTGCCAGCGTGCAAAACACCAAAAAGAATTTAACTAAATCAACCTAATTCTTCACAAATTTCGGCACAAATGCAGTTAAGAAAGCCAGCATATTAATTAAACATAAGTACATACACACATGTGTAGTATGTAGATACATGTAGTATATGCCAATTGAACTTGCAACATTTAAGATTCCAATAATACATCTCGAAAATATTATTCAAATGAGTTTCCACCCTCGAGGTAAACAAAGCAGCAGTTAATTATAAACAAGATAGAACGGTGTATCAATTTTCAGTTAACACAAATAATCAAAAAATTATTGTTTATAGTAGATAGATAAACAACTCAGCAATGGGGAATGGAACCACCGTCTTATCCCTCCAAAGATACACAACTATATTTGTGCTTTTTTAGTATTTATCATTTGTTTCTGCGTCGATTTTTCGTTGAGTTTTCGCATTTGATTCGTCTTGTATTATCATGTTGTTGCACGTACAGTTGAGGCCGTGACTGTAAGGCAAAATAAAAGATGTATTCCCTTAGTTGAAATGGGTAATGTTGGGTAATAAATTTGAATGCATTCATATAAAAACTCTGCATGCACATTACTTTAAATCCATTTAATTGGCTTAATAAGTTAATTAAATCAGTGACAAATTGATTTGTGTACCACTCAGCCAAACTGATTTCATAGCAATATGAGTAAGAACATTTATTTTACTTCAAATTAACAACGAAGTGAACATATTGCTAAAGCAACTAACTAACTAATCACTTTCTTAATAAATTTATTTACAAAACATCTACTTGTTTTAATCTGGAACATAATTTTAGTCGCGAAACGCGCTGTTGTTCCACCCTCATTATGATTTCGATAAAAGCTTTGAAGTTGAAAACAAATGAAAAAAAAAAAAAATGGTGAAATAAAAAACATTATTTGTGTGTGCGACTGGGCATTGTTGATTATTATTTTATTGTATTCGGCATTCGCACATCTAGTTCTTGTATGCGCCCATGCATCTCTCTCTCTCTCTCTCTCTCTTTTATTAATAATATGTATTATTATGTGGTCGCTGGCTTGGATTCCAATTCCAATTCCATTTCCATTTTAATTCCATGGGCGCCTTTTGTGCGCCTTCGAAATGAATTTTGAATTATGCGATAGCGCCGCCTTCGCTCTTTATTCTTTTGCCCATTGTTGTTGCCCGTGAGCATGTGTGCGTTTCTGTGTTTAGAATGTAAAATTATAATAATTAAAAAGAGTACGTGCGAGTGCTGTAATCGGGCGGTTGAGATGATGGATGCGGGGATGTTGGCTGAAGCGATAGTTGCACATTACGATTCCCCTCACTCACCATTCAACACGATCTCGAAACTCACCACGACTTTTCTCGAAATAATCCGTGCACTATCTTTTTCGTGCTTCATTGAAGCCACAAAACTATTGAATACGCACATACATATTTCAAAACTAACAAGGTTTTGAATACTCACCACTTTTAAAGGTAGCTGGTAAGTTAGCTTTCCAACATATTTATATAACAATAACAATAGTAAACGCATTTTGATTATATTTAAGTGAACAAGATATATACCTCATATGTGCACTTCTCACGCGCTCATCCCCAGGATTTCACACATGTGGGCGGACCAAATGAGTTTTGCCCAACTCGGACATCAGGTCCTGAATGGAAATCAGCAGGCGGAGGATGAGGAGGAGTTGGGGCAGGCTGCGGGGATTGGATGTAGACATGGTTATGGATATGGGAAGGCGGTAGACTCTATGATGATGAGGAGCTGCAGCTGTTCCTGTCGCTCCAGGACAATGCAGATGCACAGATGCGTCTGCACTGGGAAAAATAAGGTCAAAAGAATTACTGAAGCTTTCTAAACCGAATGGCTAGCTATCCGATTAATAACAATATTATAAATTTTAAGTCTTAACTTAAGTTAAGTGCTCAAGGTGAAATGAAAAGTAAACATATTGGGCTTTTATTTCGAGTGCATTCAAATGGATGGGGGGGGGGAGGGGGTTGGGGGTTCATCGCCACTGATTATGATGTTGATTACATTGCGGCCTCTTCCTCCCCTCACCTGGGCCACGCCCCTTTTGCACAGAGAGAAAATATTGTTAGTTCATTTCATGGATATAAATTATTTGCATTTAACTTTATAATAGCAACTCAACAAAACCAAACAAGAACCTGATGATTTTAGAAATATGATGATTATGATTATGATCTTAAAAAAATGATATGAACTTTGTTTTCTCTGCACGACTTTGGACAGGATGCAAGTGCCGAGTCCGTCAGCCGCTAGGTTCTTCATTCCGTTTGCGTCAGTCAGCGCTGACTGCCACACACCCCCCCCCCCTTGTGTGCCACGCCCCCCTCATAGGCCACGCCCCTGGATGCTGCTGCTTAGAACAATGCAAGATTAAAAAACTGTAACAAATTACAAGCAAAACGGCAAATAAATTACACAAAAAACCAAGAGCTGGAAATGAAAAAAAAAAGAAAACAAAATAAGAAATAAAATAAAATGAAAGGAAAAAAAAGTAAATCAGCAGAGGAAATGCAAAACAAAAAGCAAGCGCAAAAAGTTGCAGCTACCGAAGAGGGGTTTGGGCAAAAGGGGCGTGGCTGAGGTCAGCGGCCCTGGGGGTTGTCATATGATTCCCAAAATGGGGGTGGGCCGGAAAATTGGGCGTTGGGCATGTGTGGAAATGCAAAGTTATAGGAAAAGTTAATTTGGGTTTTGTGTCTGCGGGGGGCTATTGCAAAAATGGCTTTGTCCTTTGGCCGATTAAATCAGAGTTTGTTGCAAGGAATGCACTTGGATTCTCGAAATATTTATTGTTTTTTAAAAATATTGTTATTTCATTCGTGAGTAATATATTTAGGGACTATTAAAAATGTAAGCTAAGAGTATAGTAAACTAAATAAATTAATAAATTCAGTAAATTATATATAAATTATATATATTTTTACCTATGGGACTCTTGAAAGCGTAATAAGCAGGTATCTAATAGTCGAGGTTTTCGTATACAGGGTATGCGGTATAGGTGGTTACGAATATCGAGAGTTCTCAGCATGCAATTGCCATCAAAAATGAAGAAAATAATAAATATATATAATGGATATTATACAATATTATATTTTATTATATTATTTTATAATATAGTTTAAGGAGCCTACAAATCCAATAATGGGCTTACAAACTTAAATAAAATATTTTTTTAAGCCGTTTATCGGGTTTGTAATGTCACTTGGCTGCATTTTGTATTGTTTGCGATGGGCTGACTAAACGCTTGGCCTTCGAAGGGAATTGTGGAGGGGGGGGGGGGGGGGGAGTGGGGTGTTGTGGCAGAGGTAAGTGGGCGGAAGGGGGTGTCGAAGTGATCGCAAGTGGATAAGGTTTGTTCGCCCGCTGTGGTTGTTGCTGTATAGTTGTGCTTGTTCTTGTTGTTTTTGTTGCGTCCGGGGACCGTCAAACAATGCAAATTGCATGAATGAATGCCATTTTTCATTTCATTTCAATGCCCAGCACCCCACCACCCCCTTGACCCCGTTGACCCCCGTGCAGCCCCTTTTTTCCTTCTATTTATTTTCCCCTCTGACGGCCCTGGTGAACCTGACTGCATTCTATTTTTCTTTTGATTAAATCAAATGCATAAAATGTTTTCAATTCAATCAGAACAAAAAAAAAAGCACACGAAACCAACTACAAGAGTACAAGAACAACGGGAAAAATCACATTTACTGAGGTAATACTGTGCATACCCTTTCATCGAGGGTAATCAGTTTGTAATATATGTACATAAATACTGAAGAAATTGCACATAGGATCTTTATGCTTTTTTATGATATTTACTTAAATCTAAAAAAAAGCTCATAATAACTGAAAACTGTTATATGTTATCTTTTTGTCATTTGTTTATATTTTTGAAACGGAAAATGAAAGTTGTGCGTGTATATGTAGTCACCCAATTGTGACACCGTTTAAAATATTGGCAATTAAAAAGCAACAGGAAATCGTTAAAACTGATTAGTGTTAACCTCTGTCATTGTTTTTAATTCGAATTGTTTTGAATTTGATTTTGAAATAGAGTCAAGGTTGCTTTAGTTAGCATTAAAAAAAAGGAAAGTGACTAAGTTTCTAATTTGTACTATATGCATTTTTTAGCATGTAATGTATAGCATAACTATCAGTTTATACGGTTTAGGATTAAATTAAAAATATATCTGCAATCAAAGGGTAAAATTGAAGAAAAATGAAGAGTGAGTGCAGGAATACGTAGAGAATCGAATGCACAGTCTACCATTCTTTTCGTTCTATTTTTATTTTTATTTTTTTTCTTTTTTTAATTTGTGCAAAGTTTTCTGCCTTTTTTCCACACACACACACACACACATGTGGTCTTTTTATTTGTCTGCCCAACCAGTGTGTGTGTGTGAATCTAGCTTTTTAATTAATTGCACTAACCGCCCCCTTTTTCCACACACACCCCCACTTTTGCCAGTCGCTGGTTTTTTGTGTGTTTTGTTTTTGATTCTTTTTTGAGTCGTTTTTTGATTTGATAATCCAACAATTGTTGTTCAAGTTCAAGGCCCTGCGAATGTTCTTTGATTCATGAATTAACTTTTCAGTTTGCTAGCTTTTTATTTGCTGATTTATTTGTGTTTTGATGGGTTTTGATGGGTTTTTGATGGCAACGGGTTGAATTTCGAATTGCTAAATATATATGTATACTTACTAGTATGAAATGAGAAGCATTGTAATTATAAGTTAGCTAACTAACTGTTTAAAGATACATTTGCGATAATTTTGAATAGTATTGTTATGCTATCCTTTTCTCATATATCTTTGACGTATCTTAACCTTTGTCAAGTTGCATTTTAGTAATGTTTTTCATGAATGTTTTTGTTTTGTTTCATATGTTTTTAGTCTTAACAAAAAAAAACCGAGGGAAACATCTCAATTTCCAGGCCTTTACGTTGTGAATCGAATTTTGGTGTCCTTTTTTGTTTAGCAATTTCAGAATGTTGCCGAGTTGTTCGCCTTCTTCTTCTTCTTCTTCTTCTTCGCTGGCAAACCCAACCAACCCCAGTGTCGCCGTCCCTGTCGCACCCTAGCTGTCTTTGTCTCTGTCTCTCATTGGAAGGCGCCAACATAATCAGTATAACAAATGAGATCCTTGTCGACAGTTGTTTGCTGCTTTTGTGTCAGTGGCGTCGTCGTCATCATCGTTATCATCATCACCAACATCATCATCATCTCAATGCTGCAGCAAGGGGGAGGGGGGTTGGTGCTGGTAAGGGGGTGGTACTGTGAAACGGGGGGTACTGCTGTCAACGTCTATCTACTTTCTGCCCGACGTTCTACATTGTTATTGTTATTATTTTTGCTGCCTTTATGCAATGTTTTGATTAATTTTTGCCGCAGCCATCTTAGCCCCTCCCCTCGCGCTACAGCCCCCTCTCCATCCAACCCAACGCCCCTGAACCCATACCTCTAACCCAAAGCCCCCCCCCCTCCCCCCTTCACCACACCCCGCGTGCATTTGCTTGACTGCATTTTCCTAGCTGCCTCTGACTTTTATGCACTGAAAAATCATTCATTAGATGATCTCAACTATTTTTAGTTGTCTGCTTAAGTATTGCTTATAATAGTATTTCTATATTTCATTTATTCTACATTACTTTTACACATTATTTAGTGTGTCAATTTAAGTACTAAAAATTATTAAATATGCTACTTTCAACACACATTTTTCCACAGTGCTTGTGGAAATGGGAAAGCGCAGGAGGCGCTGGAGTAACGGCACTGACTGGTGCTGATGATGGGCGGTTGGAAGCGGTGGAGTGGGCGTGGCTGTTTTGTTTAGTAGTTTTATGGTCTCAACTCGCGGTAAACAATGAAAAATTCTGTCGCTGTTCATTGTCTCGAGTCGAAAAACTTGGGATAAAAGGAGACGAACATTTCTGGGTGATGGTGAGCGGGCAAAAGAGTCCAGAGATTCAAATGGAAAACTGGGAAAGCGGGGATTTCATCTTTGTAGATTTCATAAATCAAGATGTCGTTGGTGGTTGCAAGGATAACGACAATATTATCCCGATTAAATGGTCATTGAAGTGTTCTTCTCGTGCACTAATAATTAAATGATATTAATTAAATTGAAGCAAGGCCACGTACATACATATGTCTTGCCCATTTTATTTTGGCCAATAAATTTCGGCATATCGCAGCCCAATCAAAATCAAAATTGCAAGCAAAATGCATTTGCATTATTGCACTTTTCCAACGCACCTGCAATGCAATGCTAAATGCAATCAATATAATTGATGCAACATCCGATTCTGTGGCTGCTTTTCCCCTCATCTTCCGCTTTCCCCAGCCATTTCCATTGAGACGAGCCACAAAAAAAAAAAAATAAAAGGACTTAAATGTGCATCCATTTATAAATTCATTCACATAAACTCCCATAATACTTTATAATTTACAAAATTGATTTTGGTCAAATGAATGCGAATGATTTCTCGGCTTTTGGCAGGAAAATCAGTGATTGCAGTCGGCAAATAACGCGTACAGTTTTCTTTCGCACGGAATTAAAAAAATTCGTCTGACTTTTTAGTATTTTGATCAAAATATTAGAAATAGTGACTCAAATATGGAATGTCATACATCGTTGAGTTTGTTTTTTAAATTCCAATCGATTTGCATTCAAGTTTGGGAATTCTAAGACTTTTCAATTTTTTGCAAATTTTGATGATGTTACCCCTTACAGAAAATGCAAAAATTTGGCCAAAAATTAATTTTACAAAATCAGTTTAAAAGTGTAAGGGGTTGTTAGTATTGGTTGTAGGGAGTATAAAATGGTACTACTTTTTACTCTGTGACAATTTTTAGTCAAGTTATTGCCAAAAAAGCCAACTTGAAAATTCAGTTTTTTGCCAAGAATAATTTCCAGATATTTTGTGAAAAAAATAATCGGTATTTTGATCATAACATTGGAAATATTTACCCAAATATGGAGTGTCATACCTCGTTGAGTTTGTTTTTTAAATTCCAATCGATTTGCATTCAAGTTTGGGAATTCCAGGATTTTTGAATTTTTTGCAAATTTTGATGATGTTACCCCTTACAAAAAATGCGAAAATTTGGCCAAAAATTAATTTTACAAAATCTGTGTAAAAGTAAAAGGGGTTGTTAGTATTGGTTGTAAGGAGTATAAAATGGTACTTATTTTTGCTCTGTGACCATTTTTAGTCAAGTTATTGCCAAAAAAGCCAACTTGAAAATTGAGTTTTTTGCCAAGAATGCTTTCCAGATTTTTTGTGAAAAAAATAATCGGTATTTTGATCATAACATTGAAAATATTTACCCAAATATGGAATGTCATACCTCGTTGAGTTTGTTTTTTAAATTCCAATCGATTTGCATTCAAGTTTGGGAATTCTAGGATTTTTCAATTTTTTGCAAATTTTAATGATGTTACCCCTTACAAAAAATGCGAAAATTTGGGCAAAAATTAATTTTACAAAATCTGTTTAAAAGTGAAAGGGGTTGTTAGTATTGGTTGTACGGAGTATAAAATGGTACTTCTTTTTGCTCTGTGACCATTTTTAGTCAAGTTATAGCCAAAAAAGCCAACTTGAAAATTCAGTTTTTTGCCAAGAATAATTTCCAGATTTTTTGTGAAAAAAATATTCCGTATTTTGATCATAACATTGGAAATATTTAACCAAATATGGAATGTCATACCTCGTTGAGTTTGTTTTTTAAATTCCAATCGATTTGCATTCAAGTTTGGGAATTCTAGGATTTTTCAATTTTTTGCAAATTTTGATGATGTTACCCCTTACAAAAAATGCGAAAATTTGGCCAAAAATTAATTTTACAAAATCTGTTTAAAAGTGATAGGGGTTGTTAGTATTGGTTGTACGGAGTATAAAATGGTACTTCTTTGTGCTCTGTGACCATTTTTAGTCAAGTTATAGCCAAAAAAGCCAACTTGAAAATTGAGTTTTTTGCCAAGAATAATTTCCAGATTTTTTGTGAAAAAAATATTTGGTATATTGATCATAACATTGGAAATAATTACCCAAATATGGAATGTCATACCTCGTTGAGTTTGTTTTTTAAATTCCAATCGATTTGCATTCAAGTTTGGGAATTCTAGGATTTTTCAATTTTTTGCAAATTTTGATGATGTTACCCCTTACAAAAAATGCGAAAATTTGGCCAAAAATTAATTTTACAAAATCAGTTTAAAAGTGATAGGGGTTCTTAGTATTGGTTGTAAGGAGTATAAAATGGTACTTCTTTTTGCTCTGTGACCATTTTTAGTCAAGTTACAGCCAAAAGGCCAACTTGAAAATTGAATTTTTTGCCAAGAATAATTTCCAGATTTTTTGTGAAAAAAATATTTGGTATTTTTATCATAACATTGGAAATAATTACCCAAATATGGAATGTCATACCTCGTTGAGTTTGTTTTTTAAATTCCAATCGATTTGCATTCAAGTTTGGGAATTCTAGGATTTTTCAATTTTTTGCAAATTTTGATGATGTTACCCCTTACAAAAAATGCGAAAATTTGGCCAAAAATTAATTTTACAAAATCAGTTTAAAAGTGATAGGGGTTGTTAGTATTGGTTGTATGGAGTATAAAATGGTACTTCTTTTTGCTCTGTGACCATTTTTAGTCAAGTTATAGTCAAAAAAGCCAACTAGAAAATTCAGTTTTTTGCCAAGAATAGTTTCCAGATTTTTTGTGAAAAAAATATTCCGTATTTTGATCATAACATTGGAAATATTTAACCAAATATGGAATGTCATACCTCGTTGAGTTTGTTTTTTAAATTCCAATCGATTTGCATTCAAGTTTGGGAATTCTAGGATTTTTCAATTTTTTGCAAATTTTGATGATGTTACCCCTTACAAAAAATGCGAAAATTTGGGCAAAAATTAATTTTACAAAATCTGTTTAAAAGTGAAAGGGGTTGTTAGTATTGGTTGTACGGAGTATAAAATGGTACTTCTTTTTGCTCTGTGACCATTTTTAGTCAAGTTATAGCCAAAAAAGCCAACTTGAAAATTCAGTTTTTTGCCAAGAATAATTTCCAGATTTTTTGTGAAAAAAATATTTGGTATTTTGATCATAACATTGGAAATAATTACCCAAATATGGAATGTCATACTTCGTTGAGTTTGTTTTTTAAATTCCAATCGATTTGCATTCAAGTTTGGGAATTCTAGGATTTTTCAATTTTTTGCAAATTTTGATGATGTTACCCCTTACAAAAAATGCGAAAATTTGGGCAAAAATTAATTTTACAAAATCTGTTTAAAAGTGAAAGGGGTTGTTTGTATTGGTTGTACGGAGTATAAAATGGTACTTCTTTTTGCTCTGTGACCATTTTTAGTCAAGTTATAGCCAAAAAAGCCAACTTGAAAATTCAGTTTTTTGCCAAGAATAATTTCCAGATTTTTTGTGAAAAAAATATTTGGTATTTTGATCATAACATTGGAAATAATTACCCAAATATGGAATGTCATACTCGTTGAGTTTGTTTTTTAAATTCCAATCGATTTGCATTCAAGTTTGGGAATTCTAGGATTTTTCAATTTTTTGCAAATTTTGATGATGTTACCCCTTACAAAAAATGCGAAAATTTGGGCAAAAATTAATTTTACAAAATCTGTTTAAAAGTGAAAGGGGTTGTTTGTATTGGTTGTACGGAGTATAAAATGGTACTTCTTTTTGCTCTGTGACCATTTTTAGTCAAGTTATAGTCAAAAAAGCCAACTAGAAAATTCAGTTTTTTGCCAAGAATAGTTTCCAGATTTTTTGTGAAAAAAATATTCCGTATTTTGATCATAACATTGGAAATATTTACCCAAATATGGAATGTCATACCTCGTTGAGTTTGTTTTTTAAATTCCAATCGATTTGCATTCAAGTTTGGGAATTCTAGGATTTTTCAATTTTTTTGCAAATTTTGATGATGTTACCCCTTACAGAAAATGCAAAAATTTGTCCAAAAATTAATTTTACAAAGTCCGCCAAAAAGTGATATGAATTGTTAAATTTGGAAATGTGATGCAGCAAAAACATATTCTCTTAGCTGTGTGACCATTTTTAGTCAAGCTGTGATGTAAGTTAGTCGAAAATAAAGCATTTTGGCCAAAGTCGTTTTCCTGATTTGTCGTCTAAAAATAATGTTCAGACAACAAAATGGCTTATATTGGAATCTGCAATCGATTGGCATTTAATTATGTCTAACTAAAACCATAAAAGACGGCATACGAGCACCTCTTTTAATTCGTGAATCAACTTATCCTGATGCAATTTCCTTTGTCATCTGTCTCTCACTTGCCACGCGTATTTTCCCCAGCCGTTTTCACTGCACCGGAGCAGCCTCCACATTTTCCAGTTGCAGCGGCATGTGGAAAATTAGCGCTCAATGTTAACATTTGCCCACATTGTTGCGTTGTGTTAATGTATTTTAATTTTCCTCAGCCTCGAGTCCTCTGACATCCTACATTCTGGCAAGATAACTTTGGTCTCGTGTGCTGTTTATTTATACATAACAGAATTTAGTATAGTTGTTCGAATTTTACATATGTTGTAAAGGTACGTTTTTATAAAGTGCAACAGCAGATTTCGAATATCAAATTTGCCATCAGTATTTGGTAGGTCATCTTGATTTCGTCTTAACCGGATTGAAATCTTCGTATCTTACAGACTTATTGCACAGCCGCTGTTGCTGCTGCTGCTGCTGTTTTTTTAATTACTTTTTTTTCCAACTCATTTTCTTTTGTGAAATGCAACCGGGCTCTGACTGATGCCGAGTCCTTGCTGGTTGAGTTGAGTCGAGTTCCCGGATACGGCGGTTTGTCGTCCTCACAGTTCATCGTGGCTGTTGCTGTTGTTTTTGCTTGGCTGCATTTGCAGCATAAATTCAGTTTCATCATCCCGTTCCCCTGTAATGCACACTGCGAGAAATGACAATTAAATATATTCACCATGACAACAATTCGTGCTTAAAATATTCCCCAAATGAAACGTACATTTATTCTTATACATTAGATGATTCTGAGCAAGTGCACGGATTATGTATTTGTAAGATACATATGTATCTTTTACACATTTGGAGTTAACAAGATAGTGTTGCATACTTTTCAGTCATCTAAGTATAGATACATTACCTATTTGTGTTGTCAAGCTATAAAATAATAGCTTATATTTGAGTTTTTTCGCTCAGTGCATCTTTCATCTCGTTTCGGCTCGTCTCCGCTGACAGACAGCTGTCATGGGCGCCTACTGAGCCCCCCTTTTGGCCCCGCCCCTGTCCCCTCGTTTAGCCCAACCCCCTGGCAAAATGACATTGTGACTATGCAAATAGTATTATGAGAAATATTTTCTCATGTTTTTCTGCATTATTTTTTTTTCGCCCTCTTTTGCAGCTGAGGTGCCCGGACCACGCCCCCCTTTCGACGCCCCCTCGCAAAAAAAAACATCACGGTGTGCTTTTGTGTGGCGCTGATTATAATTTTTGTGTAATTTTTGTTTTTTTTTTCACCCTTTCTCTGTCTCTCTGGCGTACAAAAAATGTAATTAACTTAATGATTTTCATAAGCGAGTGCCAGGTGGGCCAATGTGGGCGAGGGAATGGGCATGGGGAGTGGGGAGCGGGGAGCGGGGGTGTTGCACTCATTATTGGGGCAATTAAAATGATTACAAAATGCAACAGAGAGGCATGAAAAATATTAAATAAAAAGCAGCGCCAGGGAAGGGGTCGGTGGATTGAGATTACAGGACCTAGTTTTATGCGTAATGTACTTAGGGTATAAAAGGAAATTCCATCTTTATATTTTGTTTTCGTCCCTGCCTTTGTTATCCTTTTGGTTTCGCACCAGGACACTTTCCTCATCCTCTCCAACTTGCTTTGTCTTGTCCTGCTTTTTGTTTCGGCTTTTCCCCTCCGTTTTTTTCTGTTTTTTGTTTTTTTTTTTTTGTTTTGCTTTTTTCGCCAGCATTGACAAATCATAATTAAAAATTCCAATTAACTAGCGTCTTTGGCGGCGAAGAAACCAACTGAATAAAACCACCCAAAATCCTGTCGAAACCACCCACTAACATCATCATTTCTTTCACCGCAGGGAATTCTTCTTTATTCGCGCAAGCCACGGTAAATTGTATTGTTTATGCTGGGTTTTGATGTTGGTTTTCACTAGATGATGGGTGCTCAAGTTTCGGTTATGCCAAACATTTGCATCTGGATTTCAAACTTTAGGTTAGCAAAGAAACTATATAGTTATATATGTATACAACTTAATTATTAAGACATATGTGGGAATACAAGTCTTAGCCTAGATTAGTGCAGACTTTGAAATAAAATGTTGGCACAATCTTAATAATATTCAAATAATATTCGGTTTGAAGTACTTTTAAGTAGAACCAAAATAACAATTGTAAACGATCATCATAGTATACAACATTTCCTAATAATTTCACAGATACAATTCAGAAATTACCATTATTTACTATGTAGAAAACGTCTTTTCAGGCAAAACTCTGCTTAAAAAGTGTTGCCTACTTATGAGCGCACGACGAGCAGACGCCATTTTGTTTCTGTTTTGGCGGCATATTAAATCAAAAAGCGGTAAATAAATGGCTGCACAAGTGGTAAGGGGGTTGGAGAGAGGGAAGGCGGCAGTGAGACAACAAGAAGCGGAAGAAGAGGAGCGCGCTAAAATAAATAATTAACAACGGCAGCAAAAGGCGAGAGCGAGAGGCAAAACAACAATGGAGGGCGCTCGTTCACTTACTCACTTACACACACACACACACACACACACACACGCATGCAGAGTGAAAGACCAATCAGCGCGACAAAACAATGGACACAGACACAGGGAAACGGAGAGTAAGAGAGCGGTAAAAAGTGGGTGGGAAAACTCCTCGCTCAGGTGGAAAGCGCGTTGCCTAATGAATTCCAACAACAGCAGCAAAGGGAAAACGGAAATGGGAAACAACAACAAGCGCATAACAGGCCCAGCATCAAATTACAAAATTAAAAATGGTGCTGAGGGAATGCCATGAGGAAGGAAGAGAAATGTAGAGAAAAGGAGAGAAAGTGGGTAGGCGGAAATGTAAGCACGACAGTTAAGAAGCCTCATAAACTTACTGAAACTAACAGGTACAAAAATTAAACTACCAAGATTCATAATTAAAATAAGAACTTACTAAAATTTAGAGAAATATTAAAATAATACTCGAAAGTGGCACAGTTTTAAATCGGTTTTTATAAAGTTGGATTACATGAGAAATATTTTTATATTATTTTAAATTATATTAAAATAAGTCTAATAATATTTTCTGTAGATTTGAGCTTTCCTGCTGTTATTCCTTAGAAGTTAATTAAATATTGTTAATTATTAAACAAAAAGATAGTTCGAATTACATGAGATTGGTTTTTAAGCTCATACATATTTTTGATGTTTAGATAAATTCATGCTCTTGGAAAACTTTGCGGTACTACTTATTGTAATTACCCAAAACGACAGTAAAAAACGAACTGAAAATTATAAACACAGATGAAAACAATGAAACGTTTCTGTGATAATTTCGCGTAATTTGAATGACCTTTCAACGTCGAGCTGTCACTTGTTTTCAGCTCGTTATCCTCGATATCCTGGTCAACCCTCGCACACAAACACACATGCACACTGGGACTTGAGCACCAACACATGGACATCTGGTCTCGCTTATGATTGGCCTGTGTGCAAAAGGAAGCAAATGAAATAAAAGGCGGCACACAAAAGCGTTGGCAGGTGGCGAGGAGGGGGTGGTGGGTGGCTGCTGGGCGGTGGAGTGCCACGCCTATTCTTCATAAATAATAAATAAATATAATTTCCAGCGCAAGCGCAGCGCACAAAAATAAAAGCGAAACAAAAACATAGCACAATGTAAGGCAAATGAGAAAATTACATCCCTTCATTTGTTTAACACACACACACACAAACTTGCACAGGAGAGGGGGATTTCGGGAAGAAGAAGAGACAGTCATTGTTTCCCCTCTCCATCCAACCACCAGCACTTTACCACTCCCCCCCGTCATCGTCATCCTCATCAGCTGTGGTGGCAACCTCATTTTCTTATGCGCCCTTTGTGCTCTTCCGTCCTTCCCACCACACCATCTCGTCCTTCACCCCCCCCCCCCCACTGCGTATGTGTGTGTGTGTGTGTGCGGGGTGTTGCCTTATTGTCATTGTCCTTCTGCCGAAGTCGGCGTCGCTGCCTACGCCGCTGCCGGCAGCATTAAGTGATTTGAATTTTATTATTTACAGGTATATTTTCATATACGAAACAATACAGTGGGGCAAAATGAGAAAAAATAAAACTTTAAAAGTATGATTGGCACTACCAAATGACTTACGAACTAAATTAGAAAGTTTTAAACTTTAGGAGAGCAATAACAAAAAGGTTATAAAACACTACAAATAAAAAAAACGTTGAAGAATTTGTATTATGGATCTAATCATTCATCTAATCATATCAGTAAATTCAGGTTACATAAGATATAATTATTATTATTTACTTTTTATAAACAATAGTACTATGCTTATGCTTAGTATCGCCATTTCGATAATGCAACTTAAAGCTTGAAAACTGTTGTATAATATTTTGAATGTGTTTTTTTGTTGACTCCTTTAGACTTTTTGCCCACTGTGCGCAAAACAACAACGCTTATGACGTTTTTGTGCTTGTGCCGTAATTTAACGAAGTCAAAACGAGAAGACAATAACAACAACATCCTGAGAGAAAGGAGAGCCGCGGGAGAAAGCTTTAGCTGCAACAAATGAGAGAGCGAGATTAACAATCGGAGGCTGCGCAGCGTGGCCAAGGAAAGAGGGAGATGGCAACAGCCAGAGATAGAGAGAGAGGGAAAAACAACAGAGCAGGACAAAAATAATTTTAAAAATGCAATTAAAACATAAAAAATAATATATAAAAAACAATTACAAATAAGCCCTTTCAATAATTGAATAGCATTTTTTTTAATAAATCTAAATTTTAAACACTTGCTAAGGCAACAAGTAAGCTTTACAAAAATGCAATTAGCTGCATTGTAAGTGTGTGTGTGAGTTTCTTAATTATAAAGCGAGTCGCAGGCGCACCCTCACACACATACTACGAGACAAACACGTACATACATATTAGCCCGAGTCCTTTGGCAACTGCATAAAAGCCGCAGGATGCTGCCTGCATTTCCACAGTCGCTGGCCAAACGCTCAGCGAAAAGCAACGAAATCAACCTTTGCTAGAATTGCCAACTATTTTTTTTTTTTTTTTTTTTTGAAAGTGGCGCCAACTGTTGGCGATTTAGAAATCAAATGTTAAAACACAATTTTTGTTTCGTGTGCCATAAGTGAAAAATTATGAAAAACCACAATCAATATCAATCTATAACCTAAACAAAAAAGGAAACGTGATGAAATAATATACAAATCTAGCAACACAGTATTCAAAACTAAAAAAAAAGTGTTCAGTAACATAGTAACCTAATGTCATTATAGTCGTGACACTACGACAGTTTTATTTTTGTGTGTCATATTAAGCATACGAAAAACTAGAAAATTCACAAAACAAGTCCACTCGTGCAGCTAAAGTGTACAATTAATAAGCATTCGAGTAACCGAAACATTGAACACTAATGGCAGGTCCTTTTATATCACCGCTGCCCGGCGATCTGCTCACGGAGTATATGTTTGGCCGTAGGCGACAGCGCCGGAACCGGACGACCTTCACGCCACAGCAGCTGCAGGAGCTGGAGGCACTCTTCCAGAAGACCCACTATCCCGACGTCTTCCTGCGCGAGGAGGTGGCCCTGAGGATCAGCCTCAGCGAGGCACGCGTCCAGGTGAATTCCCCCTACAGACCAGGCAAAGTATCCACCCAGTTGATCCGCAAACCTGCGAGATCCGATTTAAAATCCTATATAGAATTTGGGTGATTCGTAATGGGTGATTAGGAATTAACTCTTTTGGGGTGTTATTTATAGTTAAGGTACTTCTTCTTACCTTTAATGGCTTAGAAATAATTAGTACACGTTTCTTTATTTCATTTAATTCAATTTCCCATTTCTTGTATAAAAAATATAATTTAATGAATTAAAACAAAACACACTGAGTTGTAAGAGCGCAATGTGCAATATGTACAACAAATATAAGGAAATTGAAGTGATTTTGATTAACTTGGTCAAAAATATAAAAATAAAATTTTAGCTTTACTTGGCCTTTTGGATTATTATCTCATAAAATCTTGCAAATATTTCAAAAATATTAAAAGAATATGAATCTAGATCTTCGTTTTTAGATCCAACAACAAAAGGCCAAATCTATATAGAGTAAATTACCTTTTTTAATTGCAGGTGTGGTTCCAGAATCGCCGGGCCAAGTGGCGCAAGCAGGCACGACTGCAGCTCCTCCAGGACGCCTGGCGGATGCGCTGCCTCAGCCTGGGCACGCCCCCCGTCATGGGCGGTGGAGCGGTGCAGGGCGGATCCGGCAACGGAGCTACGGCTCGACCGCCCAGCCAGACGCCGGAGAACCTCTCTTCCGCGAGCAAGGATTCGGAACTGGCGGAGGTGGGCAATGGACCCAATTCGGGGAGCTTCACCATGATGCACCCGGCATTCCAGCAGCAGCATCAGCAACAACAGCACCAGGGACACCAGCAGGCCACGGATCAGGATAAGCTATCGAAGACCTATACAGAACTAAAGCTCTATAAGGCGCCGTCGCACGGCATGGAACTGGGCGGAATGGCCGCCCTATCCGGACACTCCGACGAGGGTTCCGATGGATCCGATTCCGAGGAGATTGATCTCACCTCCGGCGCCTGTATCGATTTCTCCCAGAGCAGCAAGCTCCAGCAGCAGCAGCAGCAGCAACAACAACAGGGAACTCAGGGGGCGGCGGGATCAGCGGAGGCGAATGGAGGCCTGTAGACGAGGACTTTTATCAAGATACGGACAGATATAAAGATGCGGACACGGATACGAATGCGGATACAGATACTGAAACTTTCACTTGTACAGTGCTCACTCCAATAAAAGATTCGAATAACCACTTCATAAGCATATCCTAAACATCTGTATGCGTATCTAAAAGTGGTTTCCTTAGGTGATGAATTTCTAAAACGGACACAACACATTTTGAATATCCTAAATTTCAAATTCGAGCGCAATCTGTACACATAAATATGGCGATGTATATACAAAACGGACATTTAATGTACACTTTATTTAATCAATTACATCTGTTTAGCAATAAAAAAAAGATATATGAAACCCAGTATCAAGTTCTTTCTCTGTTTAGATATATATTTATATATACATTAGTATATACATTTCTATTATATTTTAATATTCAAATATTACAAGTAGGAATATTTTTTTTTTTAATCCAATAGATAAGATCACTTTTTAGGTTTTTTATTGGATTTTTTCTTACAAGCAACTGTGGAAGTATTTTGAAATTGACTCAAATCGGCAGAAAAGAGAATCTGAAATAATGATATTATAAGAAACACACAGACTAAATTGCAACTTTCAGTGTACTTACAGCTTGAGCCCAACCGGCATACTTTCCGTGTAGCTTTTGAAAATGTTTCGAGACCTCTTCGTAAATCTTCTTGGTTACGTTCTTTTGGCCGGTTAGATGTGGCAGGTAGTAATTTTGGGCAATTCTGTAAATATGAATGTCGACGGGCACTGACTCCAAGTGACCCATTGACATAAGGCAGATGCAATCGGCCACTTTGTATCCGATTCCGGGTAGCAGTGTCAGCTCCTCGCGAGCTTTTTCGAACGGCATGCTCTTTAGGCTTATGAACCAGTTTTGTCCCCCCTTTTTCTGGATCTCTTGCAGCGTTTGTGCTATGAACTTGGCCCGATAACCGAACTTGGCAGCCCTTAGCTGGGCATTAAGATCCTCGCATGGGATGTCGTGGAATCTATTTATCGTGGGAAATGTATACGCATCGGCACCATTGAAGTGACCAATCTTGGTGCCAAATGTAGCGCAAAACCATTCAATCATAGATGATATGCTAAGAAGAAACCAATTTACTGTATTTAATGATGGGATTCGCATTTGATTGAACCACCTACCGCTTGATGTTATTGTTCTGACTGCAAAGGAAGCTAAAAATGTTTTCGAACGGCTCCTGAGAAAGGAGGCGCACAGGCTTACTCAAGAACTTCACAAAGTTATCATCTTTGCTTAACCAATCTTTTTGGTTGACCTTTAGGTCGAAATCAACACGTAGGTAGTCAGATATCAAGGAAGAATAGTCCTTCGTGGCCAAAGGACTGCTGGTTCCGTATGCCTCGTAAGTTATGAAGGATTCTTCTTGCTGGAGCACCCAGTAGGTGTTGAACACCACTCCGCCATATTTCGTTCTATTACCATCGCATATGGATCGCCATCTGGCATGTAAAGTTGTTTTGAGTACATATGTTCATTATTAGTATGGATAGCGCTTACCGGAAACTCTGTCCTCCAAGCAAAGTTCTTTCCAAATCGCATTCTTCGAGGGATAAGCCTATGACACCCCGATCCTGTAAAACAGCCTTCATGTTTGAAAAAAGGCGCTTTTTATGGAAACCTAGGTTATGAGCCAGCATCCGGTTTTATAAACAACTTAAGCCGTGTTTTGGCATACTTAACAATAGTACTTTGTCACGTTTAAATAGTAAACCACATTAAAACTCGAGTTTAAATCGAAAGAAACAAACTCGCTGAATAAAATGTGTTATTGCTATCAGCTGTTTAGCATTTGTTTACCGTTCGGGGTATTCACAACATTCTACTTTTGCTTAGACGCCAGTGTTGGAAAATGTAAATTTTCTGTTCACAGCTGCACAATAAAGTACCAATAAATGCAGCAATGTAGACGAGGGCTTCGAAAAATGCACCTAATTGAACAGTTATATAGTCAAGCCTGTTGCCTTGAAAGGAAAAATAGTTGCAGTATTTTTCATGTTGCGTTAAAGCACGCAGTACGAAATTACCTTTAGGTATAAATAAGACCAGGTACATCCCGTACATGAAATATCCCGATTATATTATCGAACCATATATTATCGATAGCAGACGACTAATTTGATTTGCAAAAATTGCACTCCAACAACAATGATTTCTATCTGCTGTTCTCGTTTTTCATGCATTTTATTTTTGCTGTTCCTGATCTTTTCCCTCGTGCTGAGCTACATATGGTGGAGCCCGACGAAAGGAGGAACCAATCCGGAGGTCCTGCCGGTCGTTCTGTGGCACGGAATGGGCGACACCTGCTGCGTACCCTTCAGCCTGGGTGCCATTATGAACCTGATCGTGGAGCAAACAAAGGGCGGCTATGTGCGATCCCTGCAGATCGGCGGCAATGTTTTGATAGACTGGCAGAGCGGCTTCTTCATACATCCCAACGAACAGGTGGATTACGTTTGCAAGCAACTACTGCAGGATGAGCACCTGGCCAAGGGATACCACGCCATCGGATTCTCGCAAGGCGGCCAGTTTCTGCGTGCGGTTGCCGAACGTTGCCCGAATCCGCCAATGAGGAACCTTATCACACTCGGTGGGCAGCACCAGGGCATCTTCGGACTGCCCATGTGCCCCACCTTAACCGAAAAGCCCTGTGATTATATCACGAGGCTACTGGACAACGCCGCCTACGCACCGTGAGTCTATCTGTTGTTAAGGAATCCTAATATAATATAATTCCTGGAATTTACATGCTTATTAATCCAACACCACCATGTCGCCATCCTTGTCGTTTCCGTGTTAATTCTCTCTTCTCTCTTGCATACCATACACCCAGTGAAGTGCAGAAGGCATTGGTTCAGGCCACCTACTGGCACGACCCGATCATGGAGAACAAATACCGCCTGGGCAGCACATTTCTCGCGGACATTAACAACGAGCTCTTCATCAACAAGTTCTACATTGAGAATCTGCAAAAGCTTAAGAAGTAAGCGCGTATTATACTTATACATTTATCAAATATTATTAACCTCTGCTTTGCAGATTTGTGATGGTGCAGTTCCTAAACGACACAATTGTCCAGCCGAAGGAGTCCCAGTGGTTTCAATACTACACCACTGGGCAGAACAAAGTCATCCAGCCCTTTACTGAGAGCAAAGTCTATCAGGATGTACGTATGCATATCTATCACCTAACGTTCTAATATGAAATGTACATTTTTTCCTAAAGCTGGGACTGGACAAGATGCATCGACAAGGACAACTTGTCTTTCTCGGCGTCGAAGGTGATCACTTGGCCATATCCAAGGCCTGGTTTATCCAGAACATAGTGCCTCTCTTACTCGAAAAATAAGATGGTGCCCAAAAAGCACGTATTGTGACAAAAATGTTTGCATAGGTTTAATCCATTCTTCCTATTAACATAAGCATTTTAATATTAATAATGACTTTTTGATACTTTTATACATGTTTAATTAGATGTTTAATAAATTCAGTTTGGACATACAAAATGTGTTGATTTACTGTTCTTATTTTCCTCTTTTTCTCGCTTTCACTGTTTATCTTAATAACTTAAACGTTAGGATTACGTCTCTTGTAGATGTCTTAAGTAGTTGTGCCCGATATTTCTCTGAAATATTCAATGCAAGGCAACCGCGTGCTCCGACTAAAATTCCATACACGTATCCGTATCGTAAATACTCCGTATATATATATATATATATATATATATATATATGTATGTATGTATATGTATGTTTTGTTAGGTATATAACGCTATGTACATGAGGCAAATAACAAAAGCAGCTTACAGACAACCATAGACAGATAAATGTTTACACATAGCTATAGTTTAGATAGGCGATTGGGCGGAGAAAATTGCGCGAAAGGTTGGAAAAAGGAAAGTCAGCGGGAGCGGGAATTGTAGAATTGTATCCAAGTCATATGGCAAGCACATTATAACTTGGACTTTGGATTGGTGTTGCGCGCAAAGAAGATTTCCGGATCCTTGTGCGGACGCTGGATCTCGCGATAATTGTTGACTATCTTTTTGGACTCATCTTTGGGACACGATTGCAAATTGCGAAACACCTGAACCTGCAAATCAAAAGAGGTTTCTCAAATTTAGTGTTCCAAATGAAAGTATTTGGGGGATCATCTTGGTGAGAAAAACACGCACCTGGCCGCGAGACACATAGATGGGGGTGCGGTATATGATCCAGGTGACACTCTCAAAGTACGGCGCCGTTGTCAGCGAACCCTTGTACGTGTAATAATGTTTGCTCAGCTCCTGCAGACCAATCCATGATAGGCAATCTAAAAAAGCAGAGCCAAGAGTAATAGAGTAAGTCACATTTTTAAAACCATACTCGGTGAAAATTGCACACGCACCGGAATCCAGCGATGCACTCGTATGGATCTTTTGAACGATGCGGATGCCCTCGGTGATCTTCTTGAACTCGGGACAGTCCTTCTCGCCGCAGGCCTGAATAAAGAATGCGACGACGGCCAGGCCATCGGGCTTGTTCTTGGCCTCCGTGAAGTCCTTGTACTTCGAATTGTAGTGGACGGCATGGGCCTCCATTGAGTACTTCATGCCCTCCAGTGTATGCTCGCAGCCGGATTCATCGCAGTCCGACCAATGGAAGTGCAGCTGCTCGAACACGTACATGTCCTGCTCCAGGGCACCGCCGATTATGTATGGCTGTTGTTTTCGCTTGCTGAATGTGACCATTGCGGAGGTGCCTGTGTTCTGTACCCGGGCCACGCCCACCGGCTCCCAATGGCCATGGTACTCTAGTGGATCCACATCGTCAATGTGCTCGATGGCACGGTTGCTGATCTCAATTGGGGATTGTACGGGCATTGCGCTTTCCCAGATTCCTCCTCGAATTAAATTATGCTAAAAAACAAAAGCACATCGACATTAGAATTCGCCAAATATTTCATAATTAAGATGATCAAAGCCAGTGAATTCAAAGCTCATTCATAATAACATAAGAAAAGACGAGCCAACGATCAATGTATAACAACAAGTGATCAATGATCTCAGATCTCAGTGCATTCCGCACATATGCACCTTTTTTCCAGTTTTGATCTCCTAATCCTAGCTCCTAGCACCGATTCCTAGCACCCAAACCGCACTGGCTACTCCACTCCTCCACCGACGACGACTCCCTATGTGATATGCGCTGCGTTCAGGTATTTCTTCTTCCGGAGCTTGTACACACGCCCGCGATCGTCGGCGCTGGCGTCCAAATGCTCGGCTGGTGACAGCAGCGCGGCTCGCGGCGGCGGTGGCGATGTCGACGTCGTGGTGGCGACTGCTCCGCTGGGCGCTCGCGTCTCGGAAAAGTTCTCTATGCCGGCGCCTCCAACGACCGACGCCTGCTCCTCCTTTTCAGATCCACGGATTGGTTAAGCCCGCTTGGAAATGCACCTGCAAGAGGCAGAGAAATCGAGTTAATAATGTTCAGCTACTTTAAGGATATAAACAAACGCGAATTCATGAGCATCTTCCGTTTTGGGTGTAATTTCTATAACCGGATATATCCAGCAATATCAAGTGTGTAAAAGCGGTAATTTCCTGTATCCAGAGCGAAACGAGAGTCTACCATTCACGGCCACGGAATCAATTAAATGTTTAGCGACTCGCGTGCTGTTGATCCGCCCCCTTCGCCATCCCCCTTCACCAACCCCTTAACCAACGAAAATTGATACTCCGCGGCCAATGCATTTACCACCCGCCACCCGACCATCCGCCTTTGATTAGCCATTTGTGTAATTAAAGTGCGTCGAAGGACAGAATAAATGTCTCCATTCAATGGTGGAGCACCGCCTCTTTTGGTCAACTGCTTAAATATTCTGACGACCAGAGTACCAAACAAAGTTGTCATCTTGTTTGCACAATTTCCAATTGACTCGTTATAAAGTAATTTTCATCTATTGATTTTCACTTTATTTGCAATTTCAATAAGGCACAATTGAGGCGAGCTTTCGACTGGGAAACGTTGCCACAATTAAATATTGATTGGCAGCGAAATTCTTGCAATTGACGCAATAATGGAGTGTTAAGGATATGCACAAAAACCGATGGCCAATTTATGGGTCTATTAATCTATAAAATCGATAAAGGGTTTGAAAATTCCGAAGATCCCAGTAAATGCGATGATTGCAACACTCTGGTTAATTAAGAAAATACGTGGATTAGACATTTGGATGATCATTTATTAACTAATCGTCAATCAGTCTTTATTTATAGTCATTTATAGGAATGTCATTAAGATATGCAATGCATAGGCTAGAAAGTCCATCATTTCTGGCTATCAACAATTCAAACTCACTGCGATTATTCGATTTTAATATAAGACCGATGAGTGTGCCATATACCAAATTAGTTAGCTATCGATTTATGGCAACAGCTTAGAGTCCAGATTAACGCGACTGGAGTTAAATATTTGGCAGTCATAAAGCGAAATATGATTTTAATTGACAGCTTTATAATCCGCCAGTCGACGCACTCAGCGCGATATGGAACTAGAACCGCAGTTCCAGACATACGACTTATACGACATACAGGTGCAAGTGTCAAGAAGGCGATTGGCAGACGAGGAGCGAGGAGCTTATCGCCGGGCGATAGCAACTTGAGCTATGTACATTACATACATACATACATGTATGTACGTACATATTTACGACAGACATAATGGGGCGACTGGAATAAACGATCGGCAGGCGATCGCAACGAAAGCATTATTTCCAGATAACTCCGACTTGACTGCCAATCCGTTCCAAGACGATCCGCGACCTCGATTCGATTCGATTCCGATCCATACTCCTCAGTTTGGTGGTCACCAGAGACTTCCAGAACGGATTGACTCAGCCAAATGTTGAGTTTGCACTGTTCGTTGGCCTTTGCAGCACTTTGGATGTGTTGGCATTATAAATCGATCGAATAGCTTATCTGATATCTGATTATTAAACTTAACACTTTGCTTCCGACGTCACTGATATGTATGTACATAGGCATGTATTTGTTACATGGCCTAGTATATGAAACTCAATCGCTTCTCCTCACGTGATTCTTGATTTCTTCCAATAGTTTCCAGCTAAGGAATTTCGACTCTATCTTATCTTACATTTATACTCATGTTTCGCTAATCAGATGATTCAATTCTCTTAGTTAAATACATTTTTTTCGGATATTAATTCGGCTGTTAATTTGTCATTATTAATCCCAATTCCAATTCTATCATTTTACTTTCAGTTTTTTGTATTTATTCTCAACTGTATATCGTATGCACCCACACAACTAATGGGAGCAACTTGCTCTTTCCAGTTCGCACTGGCTTTTCTGTGTGACACATGAGAGCACCTGATGCTTTTGGCCTTATCTTATCCAAATATATATGATGTTTTCGTACTTCTCTGACATCCATTTTCCATTTATCTTGTATTTATTTGATACTCCAGACGCACAGTGCCTGCTAAAATTCGTTGCAGCAAGTTGAGAATATTAAAGTTGAAGATCATCTTGTGCCATCTGGTGCATCCCTGCATCCCGAATTTGTTCCTAACTCTTGCGACGACTCTTTCCGAATTCGGATTCAAACTTTATTTCTGATTGTGCTGGTTTTCTAACTTAAACGTGTTCCCAGATTAGAAATAGTTTATATCCTCGTTTCCACTGCACTGGCACTGAATGCTTATCTCGCCTAACTTTTTTACTATCTGCATAAAATTACACAACTAATGATGGGTAAACACAAAGGGGGGAATCGTATTTATAGACCGGTCGCCGCTATTTGAGTTATCATTATGATAGAATTTGCATAGAGTGGAGAGTGGATTTCTATTTTTTTTTTTTTTTTTTATATATTTTCGGCTATTGATAAGGTGGCAGGCGGTTGGGATTCGATGGGTGGAAAATTAACGGAGCCGAATTCAAGTGGCGGATTGATTCAAGTGCCTCCAACGCGTCACCGGTGGCCTTGGAGGAGGGGCTGCGATCTGGGCGCGGGATTAGGGGCGTGGCCGGAGTTAGGCGGTTTCGACCAGATAAAAAAAAAAAAAACTAAACATGACAATCAGTCATGTTTCCACTATCAATTGACTTTTGATTTCCGATACGAATCGGGAGCACTGTCAAATTCCATTTTCGTGCAAAAAGCGTAGGTTTGAACGAAGCTACTAGAATAATTCGTATTCGAATGTATTTAAACTTGATAAAGATATTGTGTCATAAATGATATGAAAACTATTGTCATCGGTCTTGAATCATACTAAAAAATTACTTAAAAAATTACTTAAAAAATGACATAAAAAATTCCATCTAGCGTCATACAACTTGAATCACTATCCTTTATATTTTACAATGCAAGCATTATGGGCATTTTCAAAGGTTCAAAGCTCAGCGATAAGTGAAGTTACCCATGAGAATTGAACAAGTTTTTTGCACTTAAGCATTTCGAACATACTTATTTACAGTTAGCAGAGTAAGTATATCTATCCCCTATCGAGATGATGTCGAACCGAAAACGTCAGCAGTTTCACTTAGTTGACATCGTATCCGAATTGGAGCTTATCGCACCAGCCACGGGACTTGTTCCCCCGGATGAGATCGACTCGAATCGAATCGGATCGGATCGGATCCATGTCTCTGGAATGGTGTGGAATCAGCGCAATTTATGCGGTTGCAAGTGACCGTGAAATGGTCATGTAGCTATGTACATACATGTATTGTTCGTACGGGTAGTATGTATGTACATAAGCCGGTCGGAGCGGCTTACTCCGCAATAAATAAGTGTGCTTAAGTAATTGCATTGACCGATGGCCCCATTGAGCAAATAAGTCAACAAAACACAGAACTACTCGACGAAATGCTGGCAATACAGTAGCACGTTTGGCGAAAGATGAACCATGGAATTATTTGCCTGTCCACGTTCCCGCATCACTTCAGGTTGTATTAATTGAGAAGAGCTTTTCATTTAGGTCTGGGTGGGGTTCAGCTCCATTTTTTTTTTTTAGAGTGCCATAGACCGGAACAGGAGTTCCAGTAACGACAGCTACGTTCTCAGCCTTATATGACCTCATCCAGCCATCAAATCCAATGCGTTATCCAACTGGCCATCCCAACTGGCATTTCATATGGGCAAGCCAACGTTTGGCTAGGCGACAGAAGGAGCAACAGGAGCCAGCTATCGACCAAATAACACGTGTCCTAACGACTCAAAGCCGACGATAGTCGAAGGTGGGGTAATAGTAGGTCGGGAAAGGTAGTACTTGTACTTAAGTACACATGTATGCGTATCATTGGGTTTAATTAAATGCGGAGCGTTCTATTTTTATGCAACAAATATCAATTTGCAATTGGTTGACAAACAGTCGAATAAAATGTAAACAAAAAAACATACATAGTGGTATATAGTATGGTAAATATTCGTTATAAATACGCTTATTTTTGAAGTGTACAAGATCAATGCTAGGGTTTGAGGAAGAGTTCATAAAATCAAAGGATCTAAAGGATACCCTTTATTTTTGATTAATATCATTTTTTGTTTACATCTACGCATGTTTTGCATGCCCAACAGATGGCGCTATCTTGCCAATCTATGCTCCCTATTCTTCTCTTTTTTCGTTCTTAGTGTCGCTTGTCACGCGACATTATGTACCCGACTCTATGTACCCTGTAATTATAGGGTATTTCAAGTTTAGCCTCAATCAGCTGTTTTTCTGATTGCTCTTTTTGCAATGGCATGGAAGCAGGAAAAGAAACCGCAAGAGAAGCGGAAAAAAAGTGAAGCAAATCAATAATATACAATATTTTTGTTTTTGCTCCAAGTCCAGGGTCATAGTTGACCTTCACATGGACGTTGTGATGGAGCGAGAGGGGTGGAAGAAGTGTGAAATTCACGTGGACATTCATCTATTTCTGGTAGAAGGGAGAGGGGTTGTAAAATTATGATTAACTGCGGGAGCAAAGACAATATGTGTAAAGACAGCCGCTATCTCGGTCGCTCTTTCGCCGCTCTATGTGCTCTTCTTTACACTCTCTTCCCTGCTCATTCATTTGCATTTCGTTTTTGGGTGTTTTTTTTTGTGATTTTTGGGACAAGCGGCCGGCGTTGTTGTTGTTTCTTTTTAAGTGTTTGTTTTTTTCCGTTAGCGGCGACAGACATTTTTAATAGCGAACACACACACACACACGAGCACTCCTAATTTGCGCATGTGTGTGTGTGGCGTGAAGAGGAAGAGCGAAGTTTCGGAAGTTTTTGTGCCATCTTCCTATTTCGCTGGCAATATTTACCTGTTGATTTAGTTTTCGCCTATTTGCCGTTCTCCGCTCGTTTTCCCGATATTCGCCGATAGCTAATTAGCAAACAATCGACGGCATTTATTTATGCTTGTAATTTCGCATTTGCCGCCGCGCACACAAGTACCACACACATGTACACACGCACTGCGCAAAAAAACAAGAACAAAAACCGTGTACGAACGCTAAACGCGAAGTTCGAAGCGAATTAATTTCAATTCCAGAACGAAAATTCAATGCGCGCAGAGTGAATTGCGATTGGTAACTAATAAAATAAACCCATGGTTCACTTCGCGTCCATTGCGGTTCGTTGGTTCCGATTCCGAAGTTTATGGGTGCAAAAATCACGAACTAGTTGCAGTTCGAGATTCGTGTGCGATGCATCGGGTAGTTATAACGTAGTTTGCTATTGAAACGAATTTGTTTGGCCAAGGGATCTTCTAAAAGAATGTACAATTAGGCTATGCACTTTTCCAACTGCTATTATTTTGTTAGACTTAATTTTAGTTCGTAATTTAATGACGTGTACACCCGGCTCATACAGAAACACTAACGCGTTCGGCAAAATACCAAAGAACTGGTTCTTCCCAGAATGGAAACATTTTTTTTTAGCGGTTTCTAGGAATTTCAATTTTTCAGATTTTACAGTTTATTTCCATAATTATTAAAAACTTCCTGCTTTATTTTGCCATTGCTCCAAACGTTTTATATGGAATGTATATTTTGTAAGGGAACTTTGTTTTCCATACTTCACCCATTTAAATCTTTAAAAAACTAAAAATTTTAACATTTTTTATCTACAGAGCCAATAAACATTTTACAGTGGGGGTTCCCCCCTCCATGACTCACATAATAATGCCTCCCAGCGAGAAAAATATAGGATGAACAAACTATTCGTATCGTATTTGTTATATATGTATGTATAAAATCAACATGGGTTCACATCTTTCGCTTGAGGTAAACGATTCTCATAACAGTTTTGGTAATTTAAATGGTTATTTACAGTAGTTGTATAAATATAATAATAGTTGTTATGTAAATATATAAAATCACTAGGGGGAAGTGTGAATTCGACCTCGGAAACTATAGGTTAAATATCCGTTTTTGTTTTTTTTTTTTTAACATATTTTTAGAATATTTAGTGTGTATGTGACATGTTATTTGTTATTTAATAATAAGCAAGCTTTTTTTAAATAATACTTTCTTAAATAAAAATTCGTCTTTTTCCAGGCAAATAAGTGATGTTTCAATTTGGTTCTAGTTTCGTTTAGAAGCAAATGGATCCTAAAAGAGATTTTTTATAAACAAATTACTTACGGAAAGCAACATGTTATATATTCAGCAATACCTTTACGAATAAGCAACTTTGGATTTACAAAAAAAAAAAGGCCTAACTCTAAAAACTATGCGAATTACAAAAAACAAAAAACAAAAAAAAAAAAAAACAAATTCCTATCGCCAAAACCAAATTTTGTATATACAGTTTCCGAGGCGAAAGTGGATTTCACTACATTTCTTCGCCAATTCCTATCCTGCCCTTCGATTTTCTTTGATCGGATGTTAGCTGGCACGGCTTTGAAGGCGGGAGCACCTGGGACAAGGATCGTTTTGGTTGCGACACCGACTCCTGACCTTCCAGCAGCCGTTGTGGAAGCAGGCACCGCACCGATCGCAGCGTTGGACTTTTCGCTGCCACGGATAGATGAGCTCACCGCCCTTGCAGTGCTCACAGACGAAGGCACGACCTGTACATAGCTGAAATATATGTAAGATATAAGATCAAATAACGATCAATGAATGGTGCTTTCAGCCATCCCATTTCGGACTACTAACCACACAGTTGTGGACGTGCTGTTCGCTCAGTGCGATCACCTCCTTGATGGAGCGATTCATGCTGGTATTTTGCACGTCAACGAAATCGCACATGGACCACATGTCCGGATCCTGGGTAATGTGCGCCGGAATGGCATTGAAGAATGACTGCTCCCTGCACAAGAGGAAGACATAAAAGAAGTGATTGCATAGAACGCTTTGTTTCTTTACTGTCCCACTTACCTCGTTGCAAATCGACAGTTGGCTATGAATCCCTTGACCGCCTGCAGTTGCAGCCTCCTCTTTCTCGCCTTCGCCAGTTCCTTGTGCTTGTACAGTTGGCTATTCAGATCTGGGACGTGGAACAGCGGAAAGGCGTACATCTGCTCGATTAGACGGTAGGCAAATGAGCAGACTGGATAGCAGCGAAAGTCCCAGGAGCGCAGAATCCTCGCGGGAATCGCAGAAATCTGATTGCGATGACAGCCGGTGCACAGGTATTTGCCCAGGTAAGTGCAGTAGCGAAAGTGCTGCTGCAGGTGCTTGGCCACCCGCATTCCACAGCCGGCACAGCGATGATTCTGCTTTTGCAGCACCTTGGATCGGCTCTCCGAGGGATGTTCGGTGAATATGATCTGCTGACGCGGCGGCGCCCAACTGGAGGTGCCTCTGGTCAGACTGGCCTGCTCATGATCCTGTTTCGGCGTGGGCAGCGGCAACAGTTGTTGCGGTGCCTCCTGCTCGGAGACCAGCCACTTGAGATGGCCCAAACGGGGTAGCTGCTGCTCACTGAAGCGGGATATTAGCTGGAGACCCACGGCCTCAGCACTGTGATTCTGCATGCCGCCGCCGGGAATCTGCTCTGCATAGGGCATCAAATTCGGCTCCGACAGATTATGGCTCGTCGGACCCGCTGGTGTCGCCAGTCTCCTGCTCCACTTGACGTGCTCTATGGCCGTAATGCAGGCCTCCGAAATCCTGAAGTGAGCGTTCTCCTTCTCCAGTTGTGTATTGTTGTGCGTTTGCCGGGACATTTGCAGGAAGGAGGCCAGCGATTGCTGGTCCATCTTATCGCTGCCGGGCGTAATGCTCACAGAACTGGACGCTGTTGTGGAAGTGGTACTGTCGCCGGCTGATCCTTGAATATCCCATGGTGCCGACGAGATGCAGGCTGTGGAGGATGCCGCCTCGTCCAGCATGCTGACGCCCTCGAAGAGGGTGTGCTGCTTCTTTAGCTTTCGACCGTTCACGGGCAGGAAGGTGTCCAACATACCACCATCTCCCGAGGCATTCAGATCGTCGCCGACGCCGCGATGAAACCAACTGGTATAGAGAGGCGGCGAGCCGAAGAAGCTGCCCAGATAGCCGCCCACTGACGTGGACGCTTTGGATGCCTGTTGCAACTTTTCGTGCACCTCCTCTGGCACTTCCTGGGGCGTTTGGTCGGTCCAGATCTTTATGTCATCACAGTTGATCAGCTGAATGCGTCTGGGACTGTCGTGGGACGAACAAGAACTGGTAGATGGGGCATCCAAGTGATCCTCCCTCAGCTTGTGGCTTCTGGAGCTGCTGAATGTTTGGCAACGCCGTCTGAAGGCTGCTCTATCGTCCAGCTCCTCGTCCTCCTGACTTAAATTTGGTAGGCTCTTCAATCGCCGCAGGAAGATGCGTTTCTGCAGTCTCTCCTCCGGCACCGCTTGCAGTTTGGGCGATATGCTAAAGTTCGGCTGTGAGCAAGTGCGTCGGTGGCGCACCTGATGCCTAACCTCCAGCTGGCTTAGCAGTCCGCTCTGATTGAGCTGGACAGCCGTTAGGCAAACGAACAAGGCGGTGGCATCACCGGATCGTCGCAGGAAGGCTTCCTCGCTGGGATAGTACAGCTCCATTAGCTCCGGATCGGAGACCAGCGTCTGCAGGCACTGCGAAAGGCAACGGGCACGCAGGCAGCGGGTAGTCCACTCGCCGAGAAACTCCTCGACTCCGTTGACCATTGACGCACTGTCTCGGGCGGCGTAATCCGGTCGATAAGGCTGCGGTTTGGTCTGCTGTTGCTGTTTTCCCGCACTGGCCAGCAGAAACTCAAAGTCGTCCGCCAGTCGGCGAAGTTCCACGGGCTGCAACTGATAAGAATGGAGAGTGAGGCGTTGCATAAATACAATTCGATTGCAAAACAATGGGGAAAGTCTACGACACGCGCGCAGCGAGTAGCTGATACTCTCTTTATGTGGGACAGACATTCAGGGAAATTCATTTGAATACATATGTAAATGTTTATATCATATTTGATTGCTTACTGCAAAGAGCTGATTGCATAGACTTTAGAGACTCCCCTACTTTATAATTAGTTATTGGGGTATTAGGTTCACTTGATTCTGTAGAAATATTTACCACTTGAGCTGAGTTAAGATGATTTATCTTTAAATTATTCAACTATTGTTTCATAGTGCAAGATGAATGATCAAATCAACATGCCTCGCTCTAAGTGTAGGGTATTCGCCGAGGTGTGTGCGATGCTTTCGGGATTTCCACGGGCAAATGCGACTCACCAGTCCATGCTGCAAAATTCTAGTGCAGCTTTGGGCCAGCAACTGCAGTCCGTCCGTCGATTTGGCCGCACGGAACCAGAAATTCGTTGACCTTCGCAGGTCCGCCAGCAGGGAATTCCTCGCTAGCTGCTGTTGTTGTTGTTGCTGCTGCTGCTGCTGCGGATGGTCATGTTGATGATGCAGTGCCTCGCCTGCTGCGTACACCGCGCCTTCAATTGCGTCTGATGCGAGCGTGGGCGGTGGCGGGGGCGTGGTCATGGCTGTGCACACTGTCAAAGGGGCGCGGGGGGGCGGAGCGGTTGCATATTCGCGGTGCGCGATTCAATTGATTCCGAGTAACTTCAGCTTGTTTTGATTGTTTTTTAATGCGATTTTTTTTTGTTATTGTTTGATTCGATAATAATCGATGTGTCCGAGGCCCATCGCCAATCGATACCAAATCTTCGCAGTTTTTCGTTTGCATAGACAGGCGTGCTGCGGTTTGTGTCATGACTACGCCGGCTCTTGTATCCGCTAATAGGCCTTGGAAGTGTTGCTGGGCTGCCGGCAGATGTCGCTCTGTGAACAACACCTGCTGTTCCCACTATTACCGTTATGTGTGTGGGCGTAGTTTTGCGTTTGGAATCCACACTTCTGATTGGTCGAGAGCGTCATGGAGCTGCGCAGTGTGGAATTTTCCAAAATGTCAAAATGCTGGCCACGCCCTTTAAATGGTTTTTGAACTGTTTCATCTTCTTTCTTCTTCGTCGACTGCGCTGATTTGGGAAACACTCTTCTTCTTCTTCTTCTTACTCCTGCTTTATGTGTGTGTTCGTTGGCTTGTTTGTTTGTTTGTTTGTGCTTCGTTTGTCGTATAAGTGATGAGTCAATTAACCCAACATTCCTTTCCTGGAGGCCACATATTGCTTTAATTAAACAGACAAACAAAATTGCAGCAGCAGCAACAACAATATCGCACTACTTTTGCCACCATTTTGTTTCCAGCTCCGCCCACCGCATCCGTTCCACAATTTGTGACTTTTGCCAAATAAATATTTGCATTTATTTTCCACACAAAAGCACACTCGGACACACAAACACGCGCACATCGTATAAACACACGCACACACATGCAACCTTGAAACAAAAGCAAGAAGAAGCACTGTACTGGGCTCTTAATTAAACTTTAATTACTTGTAATTAATAAAGTTGATTGATTTGCTGGCCATAAAATAAACGCGCTTTATTTGCATTTTTTTCTCATGTTTTTTTTTCTTCTGTGCTCTTCTGTTGCCATGTAAATAATGCATTTATAGTTAATGGCGATTTTTTGGTAATATTTGATTGGTTCTGAGTGCTAAATTCTATTCTAATAGTACAGGACTTGGTCTAAAAATCAGAGACGCATTAAAAGCTTTTAGTTTAAACATACATATATTGTTTGGAAACGGTTTTTATTTTTTATTTGAAGAAGTCACAGAGTTTCTCCATTTAATTGATTTTATGCTAGCTCAATGAGTGGTATTTTTAGACGCCTTTAACATTTTGTTGCCAATTCTTTATTCTGCACACAATCTTCCAATCAGTTATACTCAACACTTTTCCAGATAAGCTCTCCTATTCAGCAATTAAAATCCCTTCAGCCGGAATCATTTATTCCTGCATCTTTGTGTAATTATTTCGATTCACCCGAAAAACGCCCGGATATCCCCCTATTCGGGAATCCAAAGTGGCCCCCGAATGTATGCTGCAAATTTGCTTATTAGCTTACAAAAGGTTTTAAGCAATTTCGGGGATTAATTCACTAAGAACAGGAAGGATCTTCTCGAAGATTTTGCATTCCCCAACGAGGACAGGATTAATTGAATTTTGTGTGGGCGTTTCTGCAGGGCAAAATCCTTAAGATAGTGTCCGTAACCCAATTTAGTGATGTCTATTAAACTATTTTTACAAGCAACATAGAAAGCAAACATTTGGTTTTCATTTACTACATCGGAGAATAATAAAGATGAAGTATGGATGTAATCAATTTGATTTCATCTGCTATTCTAAAATAATTAGGGATAAGAAATTGACCGTTGACCAACTCCACCGTTTATATTGCATTGCATTTTTAGTTGTCTATTTCATTTTCCAGCTCTTGGTGTTCGATTTGTAGTAGTCCTCCATTGTGGGTTAATTTTCCTTAAATATTGGCTCACTTTTAGCAGCCATAATTCTTCGTTTTGCGCCCAGACAAATTGCCGACTCGAGGGACACTCATTATCCTCTGTCCGCAAACATATCGTCCTGACCACGACGAGGATGATGAAGGTGATGATTGGGTGACTATGACGGACAATGGGCTGTGTCAGTCGCAACATATGCAGATGGATGCAGCCAGAATGGATGTGGGTTGGGAATAGGAATAGCGATAGAAATAGGGATAGGGATAGGGATAGGTGCCGGGATAGACAGAGGGCGATGCAAATTGCTCTGGCCAAAAGCAATTGAAAGGAAGCAAAACAAAGGCGGCAGACACACAAGTAGGAATAGAAACCGAAATAGAAGACGCTCTCTCTCTCTCTCTCTTTCTCTCTCTCGCTACCGCAACTACTGCACAGTGGAAAAATTGACAATGGACGTTGAACAATGGAATAGAACTGAAAACAAATTTTGCATGCAAAATGCAACAAACAAAAATAGCATTTCGAGTACTGGACTGGTGTACTGCAGGCGCAAATGGGAGTTTGGAATGGGAGTGGGAATGGCAATGGGCATAGGAGCAGGAATATCGCACTCAATAAAGGATTTCCACTTGAATGTTTTTCGGGAACAACACAATGGGTAAATAGGAAAACAAGAAATCATGAAAATGCCAAACAAATGGCAATGAAACGAAGCTGCAAAACGAATTTTCTCCGATATTTTTGTTTTCCATCTCTTTGGTTGCTTGTATAAGCCGCAAACTCTAAATAACGTGCGTTTCAGAAGTGTAAAGCAATCTTCGGGTATTCAATTAGAAGTGAGTTTTTAGTCAGTGTCCTTGCATATTTGAAACTTAACTGTCAATTAACTTAATCGAAATAAACATAATTCTAGAAAATATCTAATGATGCAGCTATTTCGATTTATTGTTAATTTGAATAAAGAATGTGCCATACAGTGGCGAAACGCACTGTCGCACTGTTGCATAGGTGCGGATTGAGATACATATTTAGATGCAGATTGCAGATACCGACTGCAGATATGTACATCTGCGCGACGCATCCACACTTGATCGACTTCTGACTTAACGCAGCTCGGGCGTTCAGAATGCAATTTAGCGAGCCTCGCAAATCTCGCTGAAGGGAAAACGGAATGGAATCAAAGAGATAAAGAAAATTGGGATATGAGAGGGCAATCATCAAATAAATATGTACGTATGTATGTATGTTTGTATGTGAGTGCCTCTCCAAAGTGCCGAGTCCTTTTCATTTTCAATTCGAAGGCGAATGTAAATAGAGGGGCAAACAAAGGCGCACAAAAAGAATGGAGAATGGAAAATGAAAAAAAAAAAAAAAAATCGAGGCCCCGTCAAAGTCGAAGTCCTTTGAACATAAATTTGATACAAATTGGAAGCGATGATCTGGAAACGTCGAGTTTCTGCGTTTCTGTGCAGATACTATCTGGAAGATGGTAATGATGATGCCAATGATGCCGATGCCGATGATGATGATAATGATTGTTTATTTGAGGCAATTTAATTCGCCAGATCGATTGCGGTAGTTGATCTTTGGAACGTAATTCCGCACCAAGCGATTCGCTCGACTTGATGCGAGTTGAGTTGGCCAAGCGCATGGATGGAATCGTGGATGAATGAATTTGAATCGAAGGAGGTGGTATCGCCATTCGCGATTATGGATTCATTGATAGGAAACAAAGTTGTGAGAATCGTGAATGGAGGCAGACAAAGAACACAAATGCAGATAGAAACGCGGAATGCTATATGAAATATATATAAGAAATATATCTTGTCAATCACGAGCATGGTGGAGATACAGTCTTACTAATTGATAGATGGAATAATCATGATTATTATTATGAATTATGAAGCTGGCATTAAACTATAGAAAGGACTCTTGACCCTCCTTGCCTTCTATGCTATTGCCAACTTCCTGTCCGCGTGATATTTATGGCATCTCGATCGAGCATCACTAAGCCAATCAATTGCCATCTGCGAGTCCTTTTTTCGATTCCCTCTCACTTTTTATAACTTCCGCTCGTTGGCCAACAAAAAAATTGCATTAGGAAAAATCATTTTGGGCACGCATGTGTCCTGTGTTCTGTGTCCTCTTTCTGACCCCTCTGCCCTCTGACTTTTGGTCCCCCTCCGATTTCATTCGAGCCCGAATTTGGTGTATCCCTTTGTTTTTTGCACGTCGCGCGCCGCCCGCGACGAATTGGATGTCCTTTGCAACTGCCTTGACTTCCTCGCCTCTTTCGCCACGATTGCACAGGATTCCGTGTGTCCTGCGCCCTTTGTCCTTCCTTCCTGGTAGAAAGAATCTTCGATCAGATCCATTTGGAACTGGGCACAAAGTGCTATCAACATCACGTATTGGATACTTTTGAAAGGCATGTTAATTACAAGGATTAAATAGCAAATCACTCTGCTGTGAATTATGAACTAAAGATAACGACAAATGCAATAAGTTGCTACACTTTCATATAATACTTTCATTATTTCAGATAGTTTTTTCTTTACTCTAATGACATAATTGCTTTCGTTACGTTGCTTTCGTTTTATTGTCCATTAAGTTTTTCTTTTTCGTCATAAGCTGCTTTTATTTCTAGTTCTTTTTACATTATGTTCCTAAGCTTTCATTGTTGAATTCATAGAATAAAGTTAAATGTTAGATCACTTCTATGCAGTACTCAACGCATTCTGATATTCCAGTTAATAAATTGTTTATTTATATGTACATATTTACTTACATTAATTCATACCTATGTTTTTTTTCCTGTGTAACTATTAATTATGTTGCCTTTTTACGACCGTAGAACGTAGCACATAAATGTGGTTTTTGGACTGTAAGTGTGTGTGTGTGACATGTGTGTGTGTGTCATGTGTGTGTTCGCGGAGGACAACGACGACAGTTAGTCTGGGCAGAACGGCCATCATTTGGGATTAGTGTGAGTGTGTGTGTGTGTTTGACCTTTTGCATCTGCCAGAGGTCGCTGCTAGTGGGATGGGAAATGGGCCAGGGGGGAGGCGAGGGGCAGGGGGAATGCCGTGCTCGTTACGGAGTCACGCTCTTTTTTAGCTGCCTCTTCTTTTTATTCCACTACTGGCCCGACTTCCAATATAAATTAAGATCCCTAAATGCTGACAAAGGCCACTAATTCAATGGCAATAAAACGGATATTAAACACACATCGAACTTCGGCTACCGACGAAAGTCAGCCGAAAAGCGAGGGAAGTGGTGAGGGGGTTTTGGAGGATTTGATCACCCCCCATGGCGGCCGATCACTATGCCCCCACCCCCTTCTAGCCCCTTTACACTGTAACAAAACTTTAAGTAACTATAGCATTTCAATATAGGCACTTTTCTAATGTTTTAAGTCATTTAAATACTTATTAATTGAAATTAAAATATAAGCTAAGATTTAAATAGCAACTTTTTATATTTTAAAATAGCACAGTATATTCTTACAGTGTAACCCATACCATTCCAATTGCCGTGCATCGTTTGCATTAATGAATTAAAAATTGAAGAATTTGGAGGGGGAAATGGTAGCTATGGAAAAATGCGTTCAACTGTTTTTTTTTTTTTGAAATTTTTTATGAAAGAAACAGAAAAATGTGGCAAGAAATCGGTGGGAAATACCCTGTAACTTTAGTTTTAGTGGGGAAATGATGAACGCTTCGTTTGCCAGGTCAAAAAAACAACTTTTTTTCTAGATTAATTTTCGAATCAAACGTGTAAATATTTGTGTTTTAAAAAATGTCACATTCAAACGCCATCATCGAGCCCACTGAGGGTATACAATAATTCGTATCTACTTTCTTTTCCAGCTTCCCCAACACTTTTTTATGACCCACCGCCCGAGCTGATCACTAATTCATTTTTCTAATTTTCCAAATGTCCGAGGGGGAAAAGGTGAACCGCAATGCGTGTGTATTGTGTGTGTATTGTGTGTGTGTGGGGTTATCGGAAATATCGGAGGGTCCGAGTGTGGCGATCGATTCATTATGTGCCGTAATTTATGTGCCGCTGTCAACTGTGAACAATTGCGCGGCTGCAACTGGTCTTCAATCGCCTTTTGGCCCTCATTCTGGCCTCAATTCGGTTGCCCCCACTCGCTTTGCCGCTTTCCCGCTTTTCCTGTGCCAAAGGTCACTCACATCGAATCAGGTGCATCCTCTGGCAAGGGGCCTCATAAATTAGCCATTACCAACCAATTATCAAGGCATCGCTGGACAATGGATTGGGAAAACTGCTGAGGGCAACCCCGGGAAAGCGGCAGGGAAAACAGGAAGTTATCGCCTCTGTGTGTCACTGCTCGTTATACGAACTCGATTGTCCCTTAAAGAGTCCCATTCCCGATCCAAATCCGAGTACGAATACGATTTTTAACGGGCTTCTGGAATCTGCACAGAAAAAAAAAGATCTTAACTACTAATTAAACATTGCACTCATCTATTAGGTTAGTTATTAATATATCATTCTTTTTATCATAATAAACTAGCATTTTTTATATTTTCATTAAGTGTTGCCAATTCTTAGCTCATTTTGGTGCGCATTTTTCTCAGTGTAGCTACTGTGCTACGGTGACCACATGGGAAATGGTTTGATTATTTGCGCAAAATGCGGCCAAAACATCGATGACAGGCGCAGGATGAAGGTGGAGGTTTGTCCACAAGGACGAGGGCGACTCCTTGCGGAAGTGGAAGTTGACCGGATATTGAACAGTGCACGATGCCATGGACGGGGTCCCCAGATCCCGAGCACTTACAGGTGGGTGGTCCGCAACTCCATTGCCACGGGATCTAACAGAATAATCAGTGAGTCCTCACTCACTGGGCCACTTGGAGATGATTAAAGGTGGGATGCTAAAAAAGAAAAAACAAAACCAAACAGTCCAAAATCTGTAGATGTATTTAAGCAATTGGAATACGACTGCAAATCCTGAGATTAATGAGTAGCAGACAAATTAAAGCTATTCAATTTGGAATACAACATCATTGAATTTAAACGACCCACAAAGCTGTAATTGAATGTTTGTTAAATATCAATTAATTGATGGGTTTTTCTCGAAATTTTCCCAGGCTCTTTAGAGATTTCCCAGGGTTTGTTATCCCAAGCGAAATGGAACTCATGTTGCATGTCGAACACCCCGTGACCCCGACAACCAAATCGAAAAGCATTAAACTTGTCCAAGCCCCCCTGCCTCACAAATCGAAATCAATCAAATCGGACAGAAGTAAAACAGATGCCCATTTGGCCAAGTGACTACCGATTCTGGCCAAGCTAAGGGCGACCACCCTGCGCGCACTCAAGCCAAAGTCCGGCAGCGAAAATCGGTGGGTGGGGGGGGAGTTACACGGAGCTAAAGCATATATGTACATATATGTATATATTTATATGTATATTCAGGAGGCGGAGTAACCGGTCGCCGGTCCCGAGCTGTCTGCAGTTTGGAACCTTTGGTCGCGACCCCAACTCCAGGGATCTTTTCCAGCTTCTCCAGCTGCTCCAGACTGCAGTTCGTGTGGCAAGTGTCTCGCTATGTTCATACACAGCAAAAAAAAATGTGCAGACTTGCAGTCGGTTTTTGGATGAATGTACTAGCACTAATGATCTTTATACAATAGTTCCTAAAGCAATATTTCTCTGCACTTCCTGCGCTTGCTTAGTTATTGTGAATACTTAGTATTGACTACTAACTTTAGCATACATTTTCTCTATCTGTACTTAAATTCACCCACCTCACCCCCCCGCCCCTTCTGCCGGATGCCATGCTGTGCCGTTTATTAATGACACACAATTTTTGTATCATTTACGGGTCACAATAATGTGCCCCGCTTTTCCAGCGCTGCATGCCCCTGCGAGTCCCAAAACTCCAAACTCCAAACTCCGATATATATTTATTCTTGTTTTTTTTTTTATTTTTTTGTTGGGAGGGGGGAGGGCGGTTGAGGTGGCCTGCAGTGCACAGAAGCGCATTCTTTAAGCTCCCTGGCCGGTCATAATTTATTATGCGAGAAATCTTATTCACGTGACTTATTTGCTTCTGAATGCCGCCAGAAGAATCGAAATCAGCAGCAAAACTGAAACTGAACTCCGAATCCGAGCCAGAAATCGTGGACAATTCGAACGGATGACTCACTGGACTGGAGTGGAGTGGACGCAGCTAGATAATGGCGGTCGCCTTGATGTGGGTCCAATTCCCGATTCCCAATAACAATTTTTGATACCCCCACACACACACACACACCCAGCGAAGCGATCCCGCGAATCCCATTGGGGGGCACAGTTCAAAAAGTATAAAAAAATAGTAAAAAAAAATTATAAAAAAAAATAAAAAACAGTATTGAAAAGTAGTAGTCTCTTGTGACGACAGCGGGCAGGGATCACAAAATTGGCTAGTTATGTTATGTTTATTTATAGAACTGGCGGATGTGTGGGAGGTATTCGAAGTACAGAAAATAATTCAAATAACTTATGGAAGGTATTCGAAATAAAAGTTAAGTATTCAAATGACTGCAAATAAATCAAATATAGAAGCGATGTATTATTAAGATATTTGATAAGCTAATTTAATTAGTTTAGTATTTAGCCATGCAATTTGTTTAGTCTATGAATATGTTAAGGATTTAAGGATTAAGTTTCAATTAAATAATAAAAGTAGTATTGAAGACGGTGAGTTTGGAAACTATTTTTTTTTTCTTGTTGATAGAGCATTATTATATTCGGCTTCGCTGTTCGCATTTGCTCACCTTACCCATTTAATATTATTTTTCTCGCTTTGCCTTTGCGCTTTGCTTTAATTTATTTTCATTTGGGGCCGCGTGCGATTTTTATGCTCATTTTTGTCGAAGACATTTAATGATCGCATATATAATTTGAGGGAATGCGCATATGCATAGCCGTGTCCCAAGTCCCAAGTCCCACGTCCCACGTCCCACGTCCCACGTCCCACGTCCCAAGTCTCTGTCCGATTCGCTGGCATTATTGAAATGAGACTGTCCCTGGATCGGTGGCTCTTTGGATCTTTGGATCTTCTCAGCTTCGGTTCGTCGGATCCTCGGATCCTTGGTGGCTTCTCGATTTGCTGTGAAGTGATGGAGTTGCAGAGCTGGAGAGGATCCCCCCCCCTTCGTTGCAGTTGCTCATAATTTTATGGGAGCTGCTTCGGCAAATACACTCGCTAAATTTATGCACATTCCAGCCGACCCCCCGCTACCCATTGCTCTGCCCTCGCAGAGCATAGTCAATTTGCATACCGAAAGGAGAAATTTTGCAACATATTTGCTTGCGAACTTGTCATACCCTTTTTCTGACGAAAATGTTGGGAAAATTTGATGAGCAGATTATGCGGCCAATCGATGTGAAGATTGTTATGCGGCTGCAAGCATAAATAATTAAAATGAAAATGGATCAATTAAGCAATATACCCCAACCGTGGCTAGGGTATTTCGCCAGTTCACCAGGTGCACGGACGGATCGCCGGGCACTAAAAAGGAGCCGCTCGCTCAGTTGGAGCTCTTAACAAATTTGTTCGGGGCAACACGCCCAAAAAAATGGCAACAACAATTGAGTTGGGATCGCGAGGGAGATCCAATATGTTAACCCCTCTGTTGGACGCTGTGCCAACTTGACCACACACCCCACACCCCACCCACTCCCCCTTCCTGGCCACGTTTCTAATTACGAGCTCGTGTGCTGAGCTGCGTTTCGGTTTATATTTTTTCTGCATTTTTTTTCCCCCACCTTCGATTTGTGTTCTGCCTCTGATTTTTCAGTTTTTGTTGGCTTCGATCTGTTTCGTTACGCTTCTGGTTTTTGGTTTTCTTTTCACTTCTGCGCTGCGGTGACAACATGAAGAAGCGGCAAGAGGCAAGTCCAACATCTGAAAGGCCGCAGCAACAACAAACAAACAGGGGAAAAACAACAGCGCTTGAAAATACATATAAATATATACATATACAATATATATATATGTACATGTATATAATAACAATGACAACGCCTTGGATAAGCTGGGTCAAATTAGGAAAGAAAAGGGATTTGGAGGGGGGGGGGCGAGGAAAAGGGGGCTTTTCGGTAGCCCGCCACTTGTAGGCGCGCCACTGATTAACCCGCAACTCTGCCCCTTTTCCCACTCTTTTCCCCCACCTCCACGTAGCCCATTACTTTTGACCAATATCCCCCAGCCTCTTTCTCAGTTTTTTTTTCTCCCTTTTTTATCTGACTTACGGTAGCGGCTACATCATTTTTTCTTTAAGTGGTCCAGATTGAAGGATTCTCAATTAGGGTGTGGCATAAAAACACAGCGCTGAAAACTCGGGAGAAAGTAAATGCCATAGGTATGCTAAGATATCTCGAAAAAGAAAAAACTAAAAAAAAAAAAAAGTAATGCAATGTTTTACACACTTTTAACTATATCCTTGGTGTACGAAATGAGATTGGTGTTTAATATCCTATCACAACAATTCAACACCTTGAAGTGAGCAGCACACTTCACATTTTGGTATCGATTTCACGATAAGCATCCTTCAGATCAACTATCAATATATCACATGCACATCTCCTCACCTCCTCAAGAACTTTGCGAATAATTCCCCATTGACGACGATGTGCCAAAAGTCAGGCCAGTGTTTCAGCTGATCTTTGACCTCCTCCGAACACGCCCTGAAAAAATCCAATTGAGATTCAGATTTCAGATGTGAGATGCGAGTGGCCAGATCTCCTTTCAATTAGCCAGGGGCGTTGGCCAGGCTAATTGGGCGAAGATCAGACCCAAAAGATATGCCGTGGAAATTCGATCGCCGTAAAATATCGAATTTTTTGTATACGAAACATTAGCTCCGTTTGTATGGATGGATCTGCGTTGAAGAAAGATTCTTAGGCATTTTCCTCAAAATAGAAGTGCGCAGGCAGATCAGCGACAACAATTCATCTCAATATGCCAAAGTCGCCTTTCAACGATCCCATTGTTTGGACATTGGAAAGAAAAGGTGAATATAAGGGTCCCCCGGATTCTCGATTCCCGTTTCCCAGTGCCCAATACCCAATCCCCGGTAGAAAAAGGGCCAGACTTTGGGACGCCCAAAGACCCAATTTTCAGATCGAGAAGTTGCCGGCAGCTTAGCAGAAGAAAGGCGAAAAAGAAAAGAGAAAGGAGACAGGGAACTATGTATGTAGAACCAGCACAAAAAAAAAGCAAGAACAAGAACAAGAGCCCAAGAAAATGAAAATGAACAATAGGGCAAGGATTATCCCGGCAATGATCAGTGGCCATATAGAATGAAGACATCATCTTCCAAACAGTAGGCCAATTCTCACACCGAAAGAGATGGACTGAGAGCTCAGAAAGAGATGGAGAACAGGAGTTGAAGTGCACGGTCAAAAATTATTAATATCCCAAAGTATCAATTGGAACATGATTAAAAATCATTGATTTCATTTATATATTTTCAATATATATATTATATATATTCAATATATATATTATATATTTCAATTTTACTGTGCTGTAGAAGCTTTGTTATATTTTCAAACAAACCCCCCCTTTTTGCTCAGTGCAGGCTGAACAACTTGTAGCGGAAAATGGAAAGGTTACACAAAACAAAGGTCGACCGCCGGCAAGAAGGGTAGGGGGGGGGGATGCTGATGAGGTCGATTGGTGGGGGTGGGGGCGGTCTCGACAGGTAACGTCGGTAAGTAAAAATCAATTTCAACTCGAGCAACACAATCACTTACTCATATTGCGTTCACACATTGCACTGAGAACAATTTTTGTAACGTGGTTTTCGCTCAATTTTCCTAAAAATTGTCACACAGTTAAAATAATTACAGTTTTTTGCAGCTTATTATCTAAACTAACCAGCCATATCATATTTTTGCTGATTTTCGGAAATTAAAAATTTGTCAAATTTTCGCATTTTTTGTAAGGGGTACCATCATAAAAATTTGCAAAAAATTGACAAAATTAAATATTTTTAGGCTTGAATGCAGTTCGATGGGAAATTTTGTAACGAATTCAGCGAGGTATGCCATTCCATATTTGGCCCCTTACTTTTTATGATATAGCAAAAATACTGCATATTTTATTGTAAAAAATTGTGTTAAAAATCTACGCAAAAAATTGATTATTTTTTATGTTTCTTTTTTCCATTACATGTTCAAAAATGGACTCACAGCTAAAATAATTACAGTTTTTTGCAGCTTATTAACCAAACTAACCAGCCAAATCAAATTTTTGCTGATTTTCCGAAATTAAAAATTTTTCAATTTTTCGCATTTTTTGTAAGGGGTACCATCATAAAAAATTGCAAAAAATTGACAAAATTAAATATTTTTAGGCTTGAATGCAGTTCGATGGGAAATTTTGTAACGAATTCAGCGAGGTATGCCATTCCATATTTGGCCCCTTACTTTTTATGATATAGCAAAAATACTGCATATTTTATTGTAAAAAATTGTGTTAAAAATCTACGCAAAAAATTGATTATTTTTTATGTTTCTTTTTTCCATTACATGTTCAAAAATGGACTCACAGCTAAAATAATTACAGTTTTTGGCAGCTTATTAACCAAACTAACCAGCCAAATCAAATTTTTGCTGATTTTCCGAAATTAAAAATTTTTCAATTTTTCGCATTTTTTGTAAGGGGTACCATCATAAAAATTTGCAAAAAATTGACAAAATTAAATATTTTTAGGCTTGAATGCAGTTCGATGGGAAATTTTGTAACGAATTCAGCGAGGTATGCCATTCCATATTTGGTCGATTACTTTTTATGTTAGAGCTAAAATAGTGATATTATATTTATTTCTCAGTATTTGGCTAACTATACTTTTCTCCCAGTGCAATTGTGTAGGCAGCCGAAATCGAAATTTGGTTCGGCTGTCTTCAATCTCCAGTCTTCAATCTGCACACACAAATAGTGTCAATCAAAAATGGTTGCACAACTGAGAAAACGTCGAGGCGGGTTTTCATTTTTTGTTATTTGGGCAGCAGATAAACGGCGTAAATCTGGTGAAATCCGTTGCACCGTTCTCAGAATTCCAGGAACGAAGATATATTCTGTTATATGTATATACAATATATATATATATATTTATCCCTACTCTCACACCATTCGAAAATGTTTGGGAAACTCTACGCGCATTGACAACATTTTGATTTGATTTGATTCGATTCGATTCGATTTAACTTGCTGCGTAGGGACTTAACTGAAAACTGAATATGCCCCATAAGGCAATCTGTCCACTGGCCATTGTTCATTGTTGTTATATTCCAGTTGGTGTTTTGTCAGCATTGCTTTTTAAGCCACGGAAAAATAAAAGCAGAAAAAAAAATAAACGCTGATTGACAACGCTCATTGTTGAGCGTTAGCGATGGATTTTCCGAGGAAAAGGAGGGAAAAGGGGGGGAAAATCGGGGTCACCTGCCACCGAATTGGAGTCCGTGGGTTAAGTCGGCGACTGGAAGTCAAAAGAAGACGGAAAATGTCGCCATCATTTGGAAAACTTTTCGTGTTCAACGCAATCAATCGGAAATGTTTTTTTGATTGGAAACTAGATTGGTAGTCAAACGGAAATGTTGAAGAATGTGTACACCTAATCTTTGGAAACAAAGATTACTAGATGAGTGATGTAAATGATAAGTTTTAGTTAGTTACGTTTTAGTTACCAATGTTGTGAATAAAATTTAATGAGCATTTGCCTTTATAGGGTTCAAATTTAACCAGATTGTTGGACACTCAAATCAATCAATATCAAACAAAACCGCAAACATTTTTCCCAACACTTTGCAAAAGTTGTTTTTCACCCATTGAAAGTTTTATGAAAATTGCGCATACGCCGCATGGCCATCTCCGCATCGCCCTTTCTCTTTCACGCGCCGTCGCCCCGTCTCGCTCACCGCGAAACGTTCAACTGTAAATAACGATGGGGAAATTTTCAATTCGAAATTCCAATTTCCAACAATAACACACAAGATATGTATCTACATATCTTTATATCGGTTATATTCTGATTTTTTTTCGGCTCTTTTTTCGTATCATATTTTCAGTTTTTTGTGTTTTGTTTCGTAGTGTGTATTGTTTAGGCATTTCCGGTGTGCGGCTATGAAGGAAATTTTTATGACGTCAACTCGCACACAATGGCGATCGACTCCACCAAATAAAAAGGAATGAAAATAGTAATAATAATAAAAGAAATGATTGAAGTTGAAACTTTAAAGTTTTCTTCTTTTTATTTTTTCAACCCGCTTGCAGGCCAATAAAAATGAGTTTTCGAACAGACAAATGCGGGATCGAATAAATAAAAAAAAAACTGGAAAAGTACAGTGGTCATTCGGAAATAGGAATTTAGTCATATACAAGATTCGGATTTTTTAATTTGACATTGTACGATTTTCAATGGTATAAACACAATAAAAATCCTTTATGTACATCATGTATGTACATACCTCCTTTCAATGGCATGTTTTCTATATATTATATACATATCTATTAAAATAATACCTAATTTATTTGATACATATAGATTTTGTTTCTAACCTCCAGCGATCACTGTTTATTTTGTTTTGTATTGCTGTCGTATTTTTGTTGGATTCCGTTTTGTATTTTGGCAATGAGCCTACAAATTGGCTTGCTTGTCTCGGGCCGCATATGCATAATTAATTTTGTTTTATTTTTCTTTGACAACCCCCACCCCCCCCCCCCCCCTCCCCCGATCCATCCGCCTCATCATTTATTTTTCTATGCAAGCTTCCGAGCAGATACAACAAAAAATTAATAACACAAAGGCAATCCCTGCGACGCTGTCTTCCCTTTCTTCTTCAACACTAAAAAAAAATCAAAAAAGAAAAAAAAAAATACCTTTTTCGCTGGGCTTTTTTGTTCAATAATGAGACGACATTTCGAACGCATAAAATCGTCATAATAATTTTTGATATATGAAGCAGCACAGGGCGATACCAGAGCGCTAATATCAAACGAATTCTTTTCAAGATAAAGCAGCCTACAACAACAACAACAACAGGCAGCAGCAGCAGCAGCAGCAGAAGACGCAGTGGCAGAAGAAACCGAAGACCCAACGAGAAGACTCTCGTGTTGGAGTCTCAAGGTGATGCCCGAAATCAAGCTGAATTAAATATCAGTTAAGGCGTGTGATTAAAGCAATCAGGTGTAAATTAAGAATTTGTAATAATTAAATCTACACAAGCTACTCAATTTAATAGTAATTTCAACTTTTTATTGCATTTCCGCAATATTAGAATAAAATAAATTGAAAATATGCTATATATATAAATATCTAAATAATTATGCTTATCACATAAAAGTATTATCAAGTAATTAGTTCTGCTTAGAAATCTGCAATAAAAGTGAAGAAATTCACACATGATCTAATATGTTTTAAATTATTAATTATTATTATTTTTTTTTATTATTCAAAGATATTTATTTCCCTCTAAAAAAAATAGCCAGACTTGAAGGTCAAAAAAGAAGCCAACTGGTCAGCATTTTTGGTCAGTTGGAAACTTGATTTTGTTTTTGTGGAGCGACAGTAGCTCAGTTGCAAATGGGTGGAGTGGCCACTGAGTAGGGCAGCAGCGGCGGGGGGGAGGGGGGGCTATATGGGAGGGGCAGACTGATGCTGACGCTGACCAATTCTTATAAGAAAAGCCCCAAAAGAGGCAAAAGGCGAGGGACATAAATAAATAAAACAGCCACAGAGAGTCAGAAAAATCGACAATAACAACGGGCGAAGAGTAGGGGGGGGGGGCGAGGTAGTGGGGAAAGGTTGTGGAAGAAGGGAGTGGCGTTGGATGAGCGGGGGGATGGGTGCGGGGGATGGGTGCTGGGGGGCAGCCCAGAAAGAAAGAAAGAGGAAAAAAAGAAGAAGCATTAATCGTAACAATGTTATTAGTCGTACAACAGGGGATTAGGCTACCGATTCGTGCATCCAAGGAGTTGGAGTTGAAGATGGAGATGGAGATGGAGATGGAGTTGGAGTTGGAGATGGGCAGCCGGAGAACTTGGCTGTTGTGCTCCCACTCTGTTTCGCTCTCGCTCTTGCTCCTGCTCCCTCTCTGTCGCTCTCGCTGTCTTTGTTGTTGTTGTTTGCTTTTTGGGGCGGGTAACCTGCAGCTGCCATTCTGCTGCTGCTTCTTCTTCTACCCATTCTCCACTTCTTTTGGCTGCTGCGCGCGCTCTTCTTCTTCAGTCTTCAGTCTTCGCGGCTTCTGATTTCTTCAGCTGCCTCTTCTTCTTACCCAACTCGCGATCTTCACCGGATACCCTCTAAATGGTATATTGCGGTATATGATAAGAACTTACTTATCTTCTAAGATATATGGTACTATCAATATCAAGGGTTTACAATTTTAAAGGATTTAAATTATGTTTTTATCACAATATATATATATTTGCTTTTAACAATGTTTATCAACACATCTTAGTGTCATCCGTGGCAATCACAAAATGTTAAAATATTCAATATAAGTAAGTAGTATTTTTTCTCTATCCAAAAATCACCGCAATGCAGGCTGCTGACTTCCGTAAGTGAAATCTTTCGGATAAGCCCATCCGAGGGGTAAACTCTAGTCAGAACACTTCACACATAATGCGATTCTGCTGCCCTTCTTCCCCTTACCTTCTTCCCCTTACCATGCCCTACCCTCTCCCCCTCCCCACGTTTTGGGCGCATTTTATGGACAATCTTATGGCGGTGATTAAATCATGTTGCACGGGGAATGATGCTGCACCCGATGGGTGGGGTGATCAGGGGTCATAAGAAGGGGTGTTCCTGGGTGTTCGGCGGACTTGGGCGGGGTGTGTACAGCGCTCTGTTTGTTATTCCACCAACGCCAGATGGGTCATGATTGTGATTGTGCGATAATTGCAAGTCACGGTGCTCGGAGTACCCTATACAAAGTACCGAGTGGCACTTTTTATTGTTGCTAATTTTATTGAAGGCGTTGCCCTCGAACGGGGGATGCAATTGCTATTTATTTATACTTCACAACTACATAATCATATATATAAGATAACTCAGAGTCTAATCCACTTTATATCGTTAACTAATACCATTTATAAACTTGCTTGAAACATATTCTATTTAATATTGTTTATTATTGTACAAACACCAATTTGTTGCAGCTTCCCATGAATTTACTACCCATGGCTAGAATGTTTCGTTTGTTGTTCGACTAATTGCATTAATTAAATGCAACAGAAGCTCCTGAAAATACCAAGAAGAAGCTGGAGTTTCAAGGGAAGACTGGTCATGAGTCCACATGAAGAGGATGCTTCTCCTTTTCGTTCGGCAAAGTTCTTAAAATATTTTATGATGTTCGGTTTTCAACATTGTTGCTTTATGGCCCAAAACAACTTTCACTGCATTGCCAAATGGCCAGCAAATGAGTTATTACTGCACAGTGGCAACTTGCCGCCTTAAATTCGTTTTTACCTTGGATTGTAACAGAAAGAGCTAAGAATATTTGCAAATTTCAAACAAATTATACTTCCAAAAATAGAATACAAAAATCAAATTGCCAAATAATTACATAACTTGCCAATTCAATACACAAATTTGCCAAATCAATCGTCATAAAATCTGGAAACGCAAACGACACCAATAAATGAAGACATTAAAAATACCGCCGCCTGTCAACACGTCACTCCCCTAAGTGCCACGCCCATTTGCGAATCCGCAGAGGTGAACAGCAAAAAAAAAAAACACACACACACTCAATGAAAAACGCCCAGGAATAAAATGAAACGCTCGGGGCGAAAAGGAGGAAAATGGCATGGTAATCGGGGAGGGGTAACCGCAATGATCGATGATGGCCATCGAAACTAGAAGGAGGATCTGGGAAAGTGAGGAGAACAATAGGGTAAAAAGAAAGCGGGAGACCTCTTGCCGTAATTGCCCAATAATAATGAAAGGACCTCTTCGCTGCTCTAGATCCTCATCTGATCCTGGCCCGCAGCAAAGTTGCTCCTTTTTTGCACTACCTATTTGCACATCGGTTTGCCGTAGCGTCTGTCTCTTTTTACCATTATTAATACACACAGAACATTGGTAGTTCTATTGTAGTAAATGAAAAATTTAATGGAATACTATTTAAATTTTAGGTTTTAGGTTTTAAAAAATATAACTTAAGATATTCCCTTGTTTCTTTAGTGATTAAGATAACGTACAATTAATTTGTTCATTTTTTGTTGCTGTTTGTTTGCTTATGCGTATAACTTTTTTCTCAGTGTACCTTTCAGTCGGCCCAAGCAGGCGTAATTAACGCGAGTCGAGTAGTTGAGGTGCAAAAAAGGAGGTGTTAAGAGCAGGGGATTCGGGTAGCGGGGCTGACCGAGTTTTTAATTGAATGCATCTTGGCGTAAAAGGTGAAAATACTCTGTCTTCCCCCCTCCCCCCTCCACCACTTCCTCCACCACTTACGCGTTAAAGGCGAAGGACCAAAAATTTGCGGTGAGTATATATGATGATATATGATATGATATGGTATCATGATGATATATATGATATGGTGATATAGCGATAAGGCTGAGATAAGAAAAGTGTTAAGTTTAGGATGATAATAAACTGGCACAGCTATTTGGGTACTAAAATATAATTTATCAATAATCAGTTTATGAATACATATATTTTATTGATAATTATTAATAATAAAACATTTTAGCTTTAGAAATTTGTTTTGTTTTAGTTTTCATTAAAGCTTTCCAATTATCTTGTATTTCGACAGATTTTTAAGATATAGAAACCTTTTGCTGCATGGAGTTTGAGTTTTGGGTGGCAGGGAAACCCTATCCAAGAAAACCCCATCACCCCAACCCCCCTTTTCACTGCTTTTACACCAATCCACCTCACCACCACGCCGTTCATCGTTCATCGTCGACTAGCTTGTGGCCTGTTTGCTTCGCTGGCTTGCCAATTTCCACTTTTCCGGTTTTAAGCTCTCACCAACACACACATGACTGGCGCTCAGCTTTCCACTCATCCCCGCTCCGCAGTCCCGCGCTTTTCCAGCACCCCCCCCCCCCCCGCCCCTCGGCCTACCATTCCTTTGGCTCATTTTCCATTCGCTTATGCATTTTTCATCATTGGCGTGAGTTAACGAAAGTTCTTTAAGTAACTTTAACCAACTGTTAATGGTGCTTTTGTTCCTGAGACGCGAGTCTCCTTCTTTATCCTTTTTAAAACAATAGCTACAACAATATGTACAAAGAGCAATACATCAGTGAAGGGATTACAGGTGCATATATGAAATGTGTAAGCAGATTAAAAGCATCTTTTTTTATGTGTACATTTTGTTGTACATACATACATATATATGTATACATATATATAAACTTATAAACTTATACAATCAGCTAGATAATTTGGATAAACCCCATTTTAAAGATCGAATTCGCATGTGAAAGTGAGTGGAAAATCAAGAGGCAGTGGAAAATCGCAATATGATGAATGTTGATGTAGCCGCTCGGATCGGTGTAAATATCAACTGTAAACATTATGGCCTGCTAAGCACACTTCGGCTTGATTAACTGCAAATTGCTGGCGAAACATCAACAGAAATCAGCGGCGAGTTTATGATTCTCCATACTCCCAATATATCCCCATATAAACATAAAACAAAAAAAATGTTCGCATCCCAAACGAGCTGAAGAAGTGAAAGATCACAAAAACAAACGATGAGAATCTTCAGCGAAGCGTGCAACAATTAAGTTTTTTTTCCGCCACCTAAAGAGCTAAACAAAAAATATGATTTTCATTAATAAAAGTTGCGTTGATGAGGAAAACCCAAGTCATCGTTGGAGTTTGGTGGAGGGGGGGGGGGCGGGGGATGGGGGTGAACCGAAAGCAGCCGAAAGACAAAAAATAAATCAGCTAAAACCAGAGGAGGCCGCAGATTGTCGCTTGTCTCTGGTTTCTCGCTGTTTGATCGACAGCCTCCACTCCATCTTTCCGATCCCCAGCTCTCGCTCCCGCGCGCTCTCTTTCTCTCTCTCTCTCTCTCTCTCTCTCTCTCTCTGCATCGGTATATATGTGCCCGTCTCTTTCCCCACACACTATGCCCCTCTCTTTCGCGGACCACGACGACGACCGTTCATCATATACCCTTCAGTCCATTTAACACGTTTCTGACACTAATCCTGCCTTGATGAAACTAATTTTTTTCTCCGCTCGCATGTTTCCTCTACCCTCCCCCCCTCCCTTCTACCATATACCCCCCCCCCCCCCCCGCCTCCATCGTTTTCCATGTGGCTCCACCAAAGCCCAAGACCTCGTAACCCCGCTAGGCAACGAGCAGCCCCCCATTTGGCCGAGCAGCCAGTTGATTTATTTCAGCGTGCGCTGCTGGTGATCTCCGATGCTTAGACAAAGTATATGGCTATATAAACTATATACTAAACCGGGCATACACTGCAAAAGAAAAGTAGAAAAAGAAGTAGCTGAGTAATTTAGTTAATTTCAAAAGTTGCAAAAGTGCAACAGATGTCAACAACATTTTGGGTTTAGCAACTAACTTCATTGCATTGCTAAATTCTCGTTTTGTGTATTTTAATTCCACTTTCGCACTGCCCGTTTCTCTGAGTGCACTGAGTGACTGACAGGCGACGTGTTTTCATTGCCGCAGCTTCTGCTTGGGCTCATCGCATCTCTTATTTTTTTCTCATCGCAACTCAACTCAACTGAAGTGAACCTGACTGGCCAAGAAGTCGGGAAGTCGGGAAGTGGAGTAGTCGGGGTACCCAGAGATAAAGACGGCGATTCGGAGGATCGGATCGGTGGATCGGATCGGATCGGGTACTGGGACTGGGACAGGCTCTCTCCGCGAGCCGCGATGTCTTGCTGTGATATGTATGGCTATATCTCTGGCATGATCTTGCCACAAATTAGTTTGGTTAGCTGCCGTTGCCAGTTTTCGTTGGCCTGCTCTAAATGTGGCACCGCCGTCCGTTGCGGTTCCCTGTTTATTTTCACTTCGTTTCGATTCATTTTCCTTTTATTTTTTGCCCTGTCAATCATTGAAATGTTTGCGGGGACCCGAGAACTCAAAGTCGAACTGAAAAGTCGAAGCGTGGTTAAAGCGACTTCAAGTCCGCTTCGATTTGCTTATTAGTTTGTAGGGTATGCTGCATGTTGCACATGCACTTGTTAGCTTGGTAAATATTACTTGTAGAATAGTTAGGATGATAATCGATTAGGATGACGTATCCTAAGTATTTGTCATATTATTAACTCTGTCGTGCATTTCCCGAGGTATCAATTAGTCGTAGATCCTGCTGCTGCCAGACTTTCTGGTTCTTCTTCGGACATTGCAATGTCATGCTTCATTTCCTGGGTTGTCAATTTGTCTGGCAGTGGTCGTTGCTGATCGGCAGCGAGTGGAAATCAAATGAATTATCGCTTAAATGCCAGCAAATGATCAAAACAGCAGGTGTACGCGGCAACTGGATCGTCGCCAGGGGGGGGGGGGGAGTTGCCTAGGCAATGGCAAGGATATCCTGGCACAGCTTAAGGTCTTACAACATCATCTGGCCTAACGACCAAACAAAATCAAAAGTCGGAAATCACAAATCAGAATTGGGAAATGTGAGAACAACCCTCGATGCCAAGTTTTGATTCCGTTTCGGATGCCAAGTGGATTGAGATAACTTAATTGCTGCCAAAAAGGGGGAGGACTCTACTTCTACATACATACATACGCACGTACTTTCAAAAATACGAAAAAAAAAAAACCTACCGCTCAAGCTCAAGGGGTAAAAACGTAAATCTCATTATCGATAACGCGATAATCGCCTGATAATCGGCCATGTTATCATCATCATCATCATCATGAGGCGGCGGCGGCGTCTTGGGCCCTTTGTCATCATCAGGTCTTCTGGCCCTTCCCAAAAGGGGTTTTTCCAGCGAAATCCGTGCGCATCATAAACTCATAATCACCACGGTCGGGAAAAAAAGGGGTTCGATGGATTCTGGGCTTAGTTACCGGGCTTATTACTATACGGGATAGGTCAGTTTCGTCAACGATGGCAGGTCACTATCAACTCCTTCACCATCACTTGCAGGTCAGGTTGATTTGCATCCGTGGATGGCACGTTTATGACCTTAACCGCAATTTTAGATGCCGGTTCTATTGTTTAAGCCGCAGCGGGTTGCATTGTGCTTTTAAGTGTTTCAAAATTCCCTTTTTCTTAATTTTAAATTAACAATTTCCTAACAGAAGATGCAGAAGATTGTAGGTTTTTAATGTTAGCACTTGAATGTCCCTAGAGTTGAGTTCAATTTACTTAATATTTCGATTATTCAACACTTCATTTGAGTCGTTCGGCTGGGTGTCATCCATATGGGTCAGGTTTAACTGGACCGTCTGGTGCCCTGTCTTGACCAGCAGGTCAGATGAGTCCTGCGGCAGGACTTCACTTCACAGGTCGGCCTAGGCCCGAGATTAAGTACCGCCTTCGCCGCCCGTCCGTCCGTCAGTCGCCTCGCATTTGTATTGTTTCCGCGCACTGGGACAACAATGAAGGCGATTAAAGGCGTTTTATCCTGCTAACCGCAGCGTGGTCCTTGGCGGTCCATGTCCATCCTTTTGGCATGCGGTTAATCCTTTGGCAATGTCGCACGCGAGGCGAGGGCGGAAAAAAAAAGAAGACGAAAGGACTTGGCTCGCTGGGCTGAGCGATTGGGCGAACGGCGAAGGACCGTCTACCGCACAGGTACTCAAGGCATTACCCAAAACTTGTGCAGCTTACGCGAAAGTCCTTTGCCTGAGTCCGGACTACCAACTCGGTCCTGGCCACGTGCACTGCGAGAAAAATATAAGTTCCTTTTTGGCCTCAGTATAAATACACAGTATCAATTCGTATCAGTTTTAACCGTATTTATAAGTAATGAAAACTTATATATCGAACAGGACACATTAACTTTTACCTATTTAAAGTTGTTATTCGTTTGCATTGAAGGCAAACATTGAAATTCCAATTAGTTTCTTTCCACTCTTTTCTCGCAGTGCACTCGCAGTCGTCCTTGTCCCGCTGCCTGGGCTCCTTGCCACTTGGTCCTGCGTCGTGTGCGCGGCCACTTTGCGGTTGCGAGCGCTTAACCGCATCATAAAACCATCAGCGAGCATAAAGGCAAGCCATTATAATCATCGGGCCACGCACTGCGAATTAAGACCGAGATCCCGGTAGCCTTGGTACTCGGATCTAGGATCTTGCATCTTGCATCTCGCATCTCGCATCTGAAGAACCTACCCGCTGGGCTCTACGCCTACCTAGCCTCCTTTACAGATGCATTGATCCTGCGGATCGCCTTAATGAAACTGGGTAAAATGCATTGAGATATTGGCAAATCCACGAGATCTGTATCCGCTGCACTTGCCGCACAACAAACTAATCGTGCTGCTGGTTTTTCCTCGGTTTTCCGCTGATCTCTTGACATTTTTATTGATTCAAACGGTTCGCAGCTCAAATGTTATAACATGCCTACCCATTTCTACCCAATGTTGATTAAGGCTATTAATCCATAAACTTAGATTAAATTGAGATTACACCGCTCGAGTGCAATTGAAATGTAAAGCCTGATTATCTGGGTATATATAAATGAAATATAGAAACCAATTCCCTTTGAGTGGGCTCCTTCTGGAAACAAACTTCTTCAATCTTTGATGGACTGTTGCCGGGGTAACGAGCTTATTTAATCAGGCTGTTCATGCCACGCCCACACAACCGCCTCATAATGCCACTGCCACGCCCTTTGGCCCCGCAATCTTAGATCCCCGCCACAGCCCCGGCCAGTAAACCAAACCCCCTTTTGCGAAGACAATAAAGACAGCGGCTTGAGGCTAATGAAATTTACTGGCTCGCAAGGAAGACGAAGGGGGGGGGGGTGTCATAAGGGGGACCCTCCCCACACTGCAAACAATATTGTTCGAATTGCCACATATTATAGAAACTGCAAAGTTGAAATCGATTTATTCCGGCAGTTATTAAGATGTATAAAAATATACTTTGAATGAAATGTATAAATGTCATTCGTTTGTTGCCTTCAAATTCTTTACTCATATTTATTTATTTTGTGCAGTGCATGTTGCATGCCACGCGCCTACGACAGAGGCTAATGAATGTGCTGGGCAATAAAAAATCAGCCAAACGAATTGTCGTTAATCAGCCAGCAAAAAAAAAAAAAAGCGAAAAAATTGTGAAAAAATGGGCAGAAGAAATCGCAATAAAAAAAAAAGTAGTGGAGGGGGGTAAGCAAGGCAAGTTGCCTGCGTTTCTAGTCGAAAACCTGAACACCCACACATAAGACCCCCCGCCACCGCCCCTTCACAGTTCTTTTTTTTTTTTTTCTTGCCCCACGGAGCAATCAAAACTGTCGCCTATGAAAAATGTTTTGGGGCAAATGGCGGCGAACTTTTCGCGGCTGGCGACTCGCGAACAAACAAAACAGAAAAAAAAAATAGGGAGAAAATAAAAAATGATGGCAAAAGTACACCCACGTGTACATATGTGCGCTCAACTTTGAGTATTTTCATTTTCAAATCGGTTTTTTACTTGCTTTGCGTTTTTTATTCGCTGACGCTGAAAAAGGCCGAACTAAAAAAGATACAATTTTCATGTTGGCAGTTGTAGTTTTTATTCGTATGTAATGAAATTTACGCGTTAGTTACTTACATATACTCCAAAAGATAAGACCTATAATTGTTAAAGTCTTATTTCAATTTTGGTTTTTCACAATTGAAATTGAAGTGAAAAAAAAAACAAACTTCCTATTGAAAGTTTAAATTAACTATTTGTAAATTGTGTAAGTAAATTACAGTTTTTGTCTAACTAAAACTTTTTCATTTGCGCGCAGTTTTTGCCTCCGTGAATTTTACTCCAAAAACATTTTACATTTCCCCGCAACATTTTTCATGAAAATTAGGTTTTTGTTTTATTTCATTTCGGGCTCTCTGTACAATTTTTTTTTCGAGATTTCCCGTTCGTTGTGTCCGAGTCCCAATTTGTGCGCTAAGCTTTTCCCCTCGAAGGGTAATTGCCTCATGTTTCATCTACACATCAATTAGCCGCAACAATTTAATTTGCCCGCCTGGAAATGGGAAAAGTGCGGTAGCTGGATAAAAAAAAAATAATAAGCACACAGCAATTTCAACAAGAAAAATCCATAAAATATTTGTGCAACATTTTCTCGCCGCCCAAACCTGCGGGCCGTTAGTGCGAGTGAGATGGCCAAACAACTGTCGTCAGCTATTTCAAATTGTCATAAAAATTTGATAAGGTTTTTTCCGCTGCTCCCCCAAACCACCCAACTCTGCGAATTTTTATTCCTGCGTCAGCTACAAGGCAAAAATATAACAGAAAAAAATGTTTGGGCACAAAAAGTGTTGGTTGCTCGAAAATATCATTTACAGTTAGACTGCCATGGTAGAGAATTTATAAATAAGCTAATTAATAATTATAAGCTAGTTGAAAATTAAAACTAACAAAACCGCTTTGCAAAACTAAATCATAATTATAATAGCTATATCTATTGAAATCATTTATTAAAGACCTCTTTTGAGCAATTCTTAGCCCACGAATAGCAAACTAGACTTTAAACCCAAATCCACCTTAAGTTTCGATTCTTTTCGCCTCACTTTGCGTAAATGATAATTGAACAATGGGGGCCGCCCATTGGGGCGAAAGAGAGGGGGCGTGCCAAGTGTGAGTGGCTGGCTCTCCCCATCCCTGTCGCGCTTTCGCCGCTGGTGTTGTGTGTGCATGGCAATTTGCGACGCAGAAGTAGAAGAGGAGGAAGCTAAAGAAGAAGCAGTAGCAGCAGTAGCAGCAGCAGTAGCAAAAGTAGCGGTACTGACCAGCGTCCTTTAAACGCCCGTCGCCACCTACCCCCGTTTCCTTATCTTTCGCTGTTAGCTAACAAATTTTTGCGTTGTTTTCGCTGTCTTGTCGTTTTCATTAAAATTTCATTGCTGCCGCGCAAAAATACGAAGGTACGTTGTTGCTTTTTTTTCCTCCTTTTATGACTATGTATTTTTTGCTCCTCGTTTTTTGCTCTTGTGGCAACAACAAAGTTGTTGAACTGAATTTTTTTGGGGTGTGGTCCCACACTCAAACGCACACCAGCAACGTACACACACGCTCATACACGCGCGCACACACACGCGCAGCAGCAACAACACAGCGGTAAATACAGCTGCTCAGCAAACGGTACCACCAGCAGTTGTCTCGCTCCCACTCAGTCAGGTTGTAAGCGGCGTGCGAGAGAGATGCCGCAAGAGAGTGAGAGAGAGAGAGAGAGCGAAATACTGAACGACTGGAACGGAGCGAAACTACGGCTATCTCACTCTGGCGCGCGGTAGAGAGCCGGGCAGCCATTGCTAAAAGCAGGCACTCACTCGCTCTCCCTCTCGTTTCCACCACCGCTGGTGTTTGTTTGTTGTTTTTTTCCTGCTTCTTCTTCCAACATTTTTTCTTGTTGTTTTTCTTTTTTCGCAGACTCTGGTCGAACGACTTTTGCTCTGCCCGCTGCTCGCTGCGCTGCTGCCGCCGCTGCCATCGTCCGTGGAAGGTGTACCGCAATTCATTTCCAGAGTAACTTTCGTGCCGCTCGGGTTGTTTTTGTGCGTCGTCCGTCGCCCAGTTGCTCAGTTGCTCATTCGCCCCGTTCGCCGCTCGTTCGATCGCTCTCGCCACTCGCCGCGTTCGCCGATAAGCAAGCAAGCACCAGCGCAAGCCAATAACAACAATCAATTCGCCGTCGCCAAACCGAATCAAATCAAATCGAAGCAAACTAAACCAATCAAACACAAATAAACAAATATCAACACGAGAAGCTATAGCTAACACAGCTATAGAGAAACAAAGAGCCCCAGAGGAGAATACTAAGTAATACAGAGAGATATATCCTTTTGGATATAACGCAGTGCCAAGTGACGAGAATCTGTTTTTTTACCGTGTTGCCAGTGCTAAACCATAAACATCGCCCAAAAAACATACATCTCTGGAATACAATATTTATATATATATAAATATACATATATATCTTTATATATATGCATGTGTAAAATATACTCATGCCATAACCATATAGTAGTTGGATCCGAAAACAAGTCACCATTGGAATACAGCACCGTTTTGCTTCTAGTTTTGTTTGTGTTTTTTTTTCGGTGAGTGCGATCCGCCGATATCGAGAAATCGGTAGCAATCTATATATCCAGCAAGGAATGTGGAGCCGAGAGATAAGCACGGATTACATGGGGAATCTGTAGACCTAAGTAGTTTTTGGGGGAGCGGGAATCTATCTTAGGGATTACTCTTATCAACTTGTTTATTTAGCAGAGATATTAGGTCACAAGTCTTACATTATCTATGACATATTTGAAATACACTCTTTAAACTTGGAATAATATTGAAAGATCTAACACGCTGTAAAGCTTAATTATTTTCTTTTTCGTTATCGCTTCAACTTTATTCTTGAGCCAATCTTCATTCTTCATTATAAAGCTCAGACTTTAGAGATATGTTATAATATGTTTGGTTCACTATTTTCGATTAGCCGAACTTGACAGATCTTTTGTTTTTCACTTACACTTCTACATATATTTACAAGGTTAAAATGTTCTTCCAAATGCTATAATCAACCGATATTATTTTGCCACATATACTAGTCTTTATTTAGCTTCAGATTCAATGGATCTTAGAAGTCTTTAATTGGAATACTATTCATTGATTTCGGGGACTCCCAAGTCCAACAATAGAGTTACCTATTCCATGCCCGAAACTTTGTTTCAGTTCCTTCAGCTCTTCGTGATATGATGGAGCCTTTTTTTTAAAAATCTGGTTTCGGTCAGGAAATTTCCGCCTATGACTAATGTGCTGATCGTAATGTGAGAAAATGCGCGTTTCGGAGATTCGTTATGATTTTCATAATTTTAATGGGCATATTAAGGCCGCCTCCCCTAATTAGGCAAAACAAAAAGAAGCCAGCAAGAGCCGACCAAATCGATACGAGAAATGTGATATAGAAAAAAGGCTAACAAAATGATAGGGCCAACGGCGAAGAAACCCCAAGAAAATCAATACTAGATACAATAGAAGACAGCCGACGGACCCGTTCGGGTCACATTATTCACACATATTCCCAACATCCCCACATCACCACATTCCCACTTCCCGATGTTAGCGATCGGATCGTCTAATTTCAAAGCGGCGGCTATAAATTAAAATATCTGAATAATACGTTGACTCCTCGCTGGCTACTTTGTTGTTCTGCTTTATTATTAATTTGCATATGGTTTTCTAACATAAAGCAACTGAATATTAAATATGCAAGTCGATTCATTTTTCTCCCATTCCGATAGTCTTTCTCCATTCGAATCAAAGTGTTGAGAATGGGATTCGGATTCGGCTTCAGATTCGGATACGGAGTTCGTGCAGTTGGTGTAGCTGGTGAAGCTGGTGGGGATCTCTTGGGATCTATTCGGTCCCACCCACGCTTGTGCTTGCTGGCCCTGCCTAGATCCCCATAGTATCACAATACCTCAATGTACCAATCTTCCAATGCCAATTCATTCATTCACAACATCCGCCCAGCGTTGTCGATTGTGAATTGAAAGTCGCCGAGATCGCGTCGCGACACATTTGATACCTTATCGCGGATATCCATAAAGCTCAGCGAATAAGTGAATTTCGCTCTAGGAAGCACTGAAAAAAAAAGTACTCGAAGTTGTAGATTCACATAGCAATGGCATAGCTAAACATTAGATCAAGAATTCATTGGAAGTACGTTGGTTCGATATGCTTGTGGGACATGATGTGATAGATATTACAACTAATAGTATTTATCAATATGTTAGCATTCCATATTTTGTACTATTGATTAAGTATTGAACAATACTAGTAGTTCTAGCCTATTCCATAGTGGTTTTTGAGTTATATTTTAATATGTGGGCATATTTTCGCTCACTGTGAAACGGTATCCATTGTTCCGCTTCCCTAGCACGCCCCAAATCTTTCGGATCGGTTTGGTTGCGATCAACTCGAACTCCCACACACTTGGCATGGGTATGGATATATATGCTCGTACCTGGGAGATCGGGTGTTGCCTTTTTTTTTTTTTTGTTTTGTCGTCATCTTTTGTCAATCTCTTGTGGCGTCGCCTCGCCTTAAGTGAGGTTTCATTTCGTTTCAGTTTATTTCATTTCATCCAGCGTTTCTTGGACTTGGACGCACTTACTGACTTTTTTTCTCCCAATTTTTTTTTTTGCCTACCAATTATTTGTATTATTAATTTTTATCTCTCTTCACTCTTTGCTCATTACGCGATACTGGCGGTGTTGTTGCTATTCGCTTCTCAAATTTCGTTGACAAAGCCATTTAAATAGAAATCACTCAGACGGAGGTTTATTTTTTTTTTCAGTTTTCAGTTTTCAGTCTTCAGGTTCCATTTCCAGTTTCGACTTATCAAGATCACATTGACAATGCGTCAAATAATAAGTTTTTCTAGCCGCTGTCGTTGTTTTTCTTGCTGTTTTTGTTTGTGCTGCGATTCGACTGGAGCTCTTTACTCTATTAGTCTATTATTGATATGTACAATATATTTTTTTTTTGTATTTTTGGTCCACTGTCCATGATGCAATCATTTGTACAAGGCAACAACAATAACCAAAACAACAAGCGCAATTCATTCAACATTTTTTTTTCTGTTATTTTTTGGTTGGTTTTTTTTTTGTGTGAATGGATTTGTGGGAAGAGGCAGAGAAAATGATGTAAAGCCAGAAATTTATTGAATTAAAAGCAATTTTATGGAAATTTATTGGGTTTTGTGTGTCAAAAAAGTGGCTTGTGAATGAACAGGTAGATCTAGGAATATAGGTATATTCTGTTTGAGAGCACTTTACATCATATGGAAATATAAAAACTTCTTGCTTATACAATTGCAATTCGTTTAACTCACTCGTTTATATGTGATAACCATATCGAATCGCTAATTGTTAACTTAATGGGAAAGCAATTAAAAGCAGCAATTTGTTAGCATAGTCGAGTATATCCATCATATATCGCAATTCTCGTTGATAGGGAGTACGTTTTACTTGGACAAGTCGTGGGGATTATGCTTAAATCTATAGACGATAGATTACTATGATTGAGCAATCTGCCTCGTATCTGTTAATTACACCGACGTCTGCTCATGTGTCAATTCGATTAGGTAAATAATAAATAATTTGCCGTGCGATAAGCGAAAATACAGAAACTAATTAAAAAATGTGGCCAAGTGGAAAAGTTGTCGCAGCGCCGCAAACAGTTAGTCGTTTGATTTCTAGGCCATATGTACATACATATGTACATATATTGCAACTGTGAGTGTTCATAGTCGGAGGCTAGATTTTAATGCCTCTTAAACTTGTCAAATCTTCACACTTTTTCAATTATTTGGCACGTTGCTTAATTAAACTTCAGCCAACGTCAACGTCAAAGTCAAAAGTCAGTAGCTGGAATCCACATCCACATCTCATCATCATCATAATCGCGATCCGATCCTCCAGCGGCAGCAAGGTTGCACTTTTCACCAAAGCCAGCTGGAATAAATAAATATAATTTTATGCGAAAATTGCAAATTTAAATGTCAAAATGCATTTGCGTAGAAATGGCAGCGCGACTAGCTCCGAGTTTTCCTACCCGTTTTCATCTCTTCGTTTTATTTTTCTTTTTCTTTTTTTTGGGACGTGACTGGTGCAGTGGCTACTTTATACTTTATACTTTATACCTCATACTTGGGGGCACCACTTCTGCTTCGCGTTCTTTGTTGCATTTATTAAGTTGCATTATTGCCACAGAGACAGACAGACAGGCAGACAGGCTTATTATGCTAGACCAGAAACAGAAACTCAGACTCTTAGACTGAGACTCGAACTCGGACTTTGGGTCTTCGGACCGTCTAGTTTTAAGTTTGAGTTTGGGTTTTATGCCGCATATATGTATGTACATACATACATATGTATATAGCATATTCCAGTAGCCGCGGCTCAATGTAAATGAGCCTGAGAAATGCATTTTTCATCTGCCACCTCTTTCGGTTTGTATGCCTCCATCTCTTTCGCTGCCATAACGCGTTATCCATATAGACGAATATATGTGACTAGCTAACACTGGCTAGAAACTTGGGCTTACTAATGCGATTTGTGCATCCTAAGATGGTTTTCCAAAGCGATACACTACCGATTCCAATTGCTGATTGCAAAAGAAAGCCAAGTTTAACAATATTACTATGTTGTTATAAGAGAACCTTTAGATTTGATCGTTTTCAGATAGCGATGGTAAATAAAATTGATTTTGCTTGATCAACTGAAATGGCACTCCAAAACAATTGAATTGCATTTCACCTGACCGCTAACCAGTGTGCAGTAGGAAAATGTGCAATATGCCCGGGCACATTAAGTTGTTGCGATGCTTGTTAAGGCGGCTAATAGCAGCGACTACCAGAAACTAGCAGCGATTACTACTACTACTAATACTAACTGCGATCCGGCGACTGACAGGTTAGCACTCCTGACAGCTGCACACCGCTGTATGCCCGACTGACTAAATTTAAATATAGATATAAATATGCGATCGCCGAGACGGCATTTAATATTTCATATTAGTCAGAGCCAAATGCGTAGACCGAAAGTTATGCAAAGACGGACCATTAATCAAACGGGCAAACGGCGTGGAGATCCACAATTCCCATGGCCCAAATGAACAGTAGCCAAGTGGCAGTTCGATTTCTATTCGAATCTTGAACTCTTCGACTTTCCCAGGGACCGTCAGTCGGATCATCAGCGAACCAAAACACTTGGATGTGCGGGCTTATAAAGGGTTCAGTACCCCCCATCCCCCCCCATCTCTCCATTACAGCACTCTAGAAAATCTCTAAAAACCCCCAAAATCTTACGGTAGCATCGCTGAATCTCTGGGCTTTATTTTGTTTTCCTCCCGGCTGTTTGTCCAATAAATATTATTTTGACCGTAATTACGCGCGGACAAACGAATTGAAATGTTTGTGAGGCGGCGGAAATGGGAGTAGATATAGAAATCGAGAGTGAAAATTGAAAAACATTCGCTGAGAATGGAGCAAATCAGAAGATCGTACCGAACCGAAAATCATGAAAATGCCGAATGGAATTTATAATGAAAGTGTCCGCCGTTCGTACGTGATATATGTCCAGCCCAAATGATTTTGTCTCGACTCGTTTCGGCCTCACAATGGATCTCTTCAAAAAAAAAAAAAAAAAATGAAAAAAGTGCCAGCGGGGCCTTCTTGTTTTCTTTTTTTTTTATTTTTTATTTTGCTCTTTTTGCCATTTACCATGATTTTTCATAATCAGCGAGGGCGGAAGGCCAAAGGGGGCTGTGAAATGTCTAGAAAATCACGTAGTGCCGTAGATCGCCATTTCATTCCATATTCCAACCCATTTCTTTGCCGGGATGTTTTCGAAAATGTGTCACATTCGGTTTTTTTTTTTGACAGATGCTGAGAGTTTGACGACGAGGTTTTTTCTTTTTTCTTTTTTGGAGCTACATTTCACATTTCTACCTTCTTCGATCGTTTGTAAAATTTTGGTTAATGGAAGTTGTTGGTTAAATAAGAGCCATGGGAACTTTAATGGGATGGGGTAAATAAGAAAAAGAGTTCGCTTAAAACTCAAACGTGATTAGTTTGGTTATTTAAGCTCACCTTTTTATTTCTTGTTAATAGCTCAATAGTTGCGATTAGCTAACTTTTTTTTTATATTCTGGTATCACAACCTGTTGTGCATATAATCATAATGCTATTACTATTATTTAATTATTACTTTAATCAACTTAATGCAACTATCAATTATGGCTTTGGTTTCGATCAGCTTCCGTTTAGTTGGATTCCCGAGATGGGCAGCGAACCGAAACGGGCATTTTGGTGGATGGTTAAGGGCGAATCCTTTATAGAGCACATCTCTCGCTGTCTCTTTCGCTGTGTTCTTTTTTTTTTTCTTTTATCGCTGCCCTGCCGAATCTCGAATTGAAGCCAGATGTGTTATTAATTTGCGTGTGCGCGTGAGCATGTAATTTGGCAATTCGAAGGGCAGGAGGAACAGGCTCCGGGTCTGTCAACGCACATCGGGGATCGGGGATCGGGTGCTATATCAGGGTCGGGTTCGGTTGGGTTTCTGTTTCTGTTTCGGTGCTTTTTGTTTTTCGCATCTCGGGATCTCGATGTATTTGCGGCTGCATTTTGAGGCCAAAATGCATTGAGCCATGAAAACGACATGACAAAACAAAACAAATTTTACATACACTCATCGTATGTGGATATCTTTCTCTCTTGATGTGACAAATAGTTCCGTTTTCCGTATTCCATGTGCGGTATTCAATTTCAAAACAATGCGAGAGGTGTTCGTGCTAATTCCGCAATTACAACCTTCTCTTTTTTTTTTTGAAACTATTTGGACTTTCTTTCCCTACTTTCCCCGTCCAAATAGTGCTAATTTTTTTCGCACGAAAACCGACGAGAGTAGTGAAGAACAGGACAAAGGGAATTTAATCCAGGCTAGTTGTCTCTTTCTGGGCTTAATCTTAATGCCCATTGTCCTGGATCAGTCCGTCTCCTCCCCGTAGATATTCATCGTGTGTGTTAGTAAGTGTCTGAAATAATCCTGCGGCTAAGCGCAGATCAAAGATCTTTAAACCGCAAGATAAGCCCGAATGCGACTTCGTATCGGTGTTCGGGTTTTGGGATTCGGGATCTCGCTACTCGGGATCTCGAAATCTCGGGATTCGGGTCCCCGTTTTGGAGGCGGTTGGGTAATCTTCCTCGGATTCTGTGTGCGCTGCCCAGATTAGAAGATTTTACATCATAGGCAAACGTCGGGATTAAACCGCAAGGAACGATCGTGAGTGGGCGATAGAGCGCGTGAGGGCGCGACAGAGATGGTAATAGGCGGCAGACAGAGATGGTGGCACAGACAGCCACATAGATCAAGACCTAGACCTGCCATATAAGTCCCGGTTCTGTTTGGTCTCGATCTTAGAATGTAATTGGAACTCGTGGCAAGAGCTTAGCCCACCACAAACAAGCATCTTATCCCATACAGAGTCTTGGCGGAATAGCAAATAGTGAATTTCACAGATAATTGGCGAATTGTGAGTGATTTGTTGGCATCAAGTGGTTTTCGCACAGATTTTCCTAACTCACCGACTCATAATTGCTTGCACTGCATTTTCCTATCTTATCGCAACTAAACCGATAAAGAATCTTATGTGTTCTACAGTAGCATAGGTGACATTGTTCATTATAAAATTCAACAAGCTGTATTCTCTCGATACTATTACTTTGTTAAATCACTAATAATAGCTAATAACTTATACCATCTTACAGATCCTACTGAAAGGACCTAGAGCGCACTAACCAGCGATTATCGCTCTACTTGACTATCGATCGGAATACGTGAGTGACCTGGTGGATAGATCCAGCCAGTTCCAGCTCCAGCTCCAGCTTCAGCTACAGATACAGATACGGATACGGATACGGATTATAGAAGCCTGAGGCCAGTGGAGACACACAGCTTCAACGTGGCGCTGCACTCGACCGAGGCCTTAATGGCGGCGGGCTTCCTCAAATCGGGCGATTTGGGCCCCCATCCGCACAGTTACGGGGGTCCGCATCCGCATCATTCGGTGCCGCACGGACCCCTGCCGCCCGGCATGCCCATGCCATCGCTGGGGCCCTTCGGCCTCCCACACGGACTGGAGGCCGTCGGGTTCTCCCAAGGTATGTGGGGTAAATATCGCAACAACAATTTTGGTATATGCACAAACATAATTGTGCAGCACGTAAGCAAATCAGATCGCTCAAATGTGCTGAAAGTTTGGCAGAACAAAATGCCAGTGACATGCGTATCGTTCGAAAGTTAAAGTTAAAAAAAAACATAACACAGATGGAATATGGGGAATTTTCGTATGTTGCGTTTTTTTTTTTTTTGCCACTGCATAGTTCGGCTTCCTCTTCGTTTTGCTGGCTTTCAATGTCAGTTCGCATCGATATTGCATCATTATCAGTTAAATTGTCAAAATGAATAATGAGCTTCGGGCAGTTTTCGAAGTCTCCGTAGTCTTCGGTCTTCGCGGCGACTTTATCTTCAAGTTTTCAGCTTTAGATTCAGCTTTTCGGTTCCAGTTTTTTTTTTCGCTTCCCTCGGTGACGCTGCAAATGACAAACAAAAACCTGACAAAAATCACAAAAAATTGGCTACAAAATGCCAACAAAAGACTCTCTGTCCAAGCGGCACACACAAAATTATTGAACGGCTACAAAAAGAAAAGACTAAAAATCATACAAGAAGAAAAAAAAAAAAGAAAAATTATAAAAAGAAAACAACCATTTCATACTCGTAATCAATTTGTGTAGTTTTGCCTTGCGTTGCCTTTACTGCTGTAATAAGCCAAGTAATTGACAGAATTTTAACTTGTTACATAAGCCAGTTGTATTGACAATGAAGATATAATATGATGAAAGAGGCCATAATGAAGAAAAACATTAATGGCGGAGAAAAAGAAAACAAGTATCAGACAACTTACGGTGATAAAAAAAATATAACAAAAAATGAGCACTTCTTTAACAATCTGAAATTCTGAAATCTTAGTTAGACAAACCTTGAGCTATTTTGTTCGATCAAAAAGCTGCGAGACCTTCCAAGAAATCCCATAAATTAGCCATAAAAAAAATATTATTTGAAAGAAGTCAACAATTTATAGGTGCAGTTAATTAAACGAACGCGCTCTCTCCATAAAGCCAAGGCAAAAAATCATAATATTAAGTATCCCAAAAATATTAAAAAAAAAAAACGGCAGACAGACACAAATTGCAATTAATTGTGTGGATATAAAGAAATAAACCAAGTTGGCAACCATTTTGAAAGCGAAAACGAAACTGAAACTGAAACAGACACTGAAACGTAAACGTAAACGCAAACGAAATGCGGCAGCTGCAAAGTGAAGTGAAGTTTTTTATTCAATTTATAAATTCATGACCAAAATGACTAACTCATTAATTTTTGATAGAGCCAGAAAGGGAGGGCCATACAGTCGTATAGTCGGCATGGTCGCATGGTCGGGGTGTATTTGGGACAAAAAGAAGTATAAATATAGGGAGTGGGCCGATGGCAAAGTCTCGATCTTGATGTTTCGGGTTTTTTTTTTTGGACTTTTCGAGCCATCATCGAGGGTGAGCGATAGAGAGAGAGAGAGAGAGAGAGCTGACAGGGCAAACAATGCGGCGGCTTAGTACGCACACACACGCACGCACGAACTCTCACACACACACGCACGCAATGACTATATACGCCTTACATATATAAACATTATGTACTGGAAAAAAGGGAGTCGTTTCTTTGGGGCGGCTGCTGCACGGGGGTTGGTTCCTTTGCCAGTCCTTTTTATTCTTTTAGGGGTTGGCCGTCACATTTTTCGGGGGTTGCTATACAGCCACATCACACACATAAAAGTGTAGTGGTAGCACACACACACACACAGGCACAAGGGGCAGCAAAATAACGGTTACTGTCGAAAATATTACTGGGAAAAGTCACGACATCCATGGCGTATACGTAACTTTCCCGCGATGAAGAACTTTCAGCACATTCGGTTAGGCACTCGTTTCGGCTTGTGAACTTTATAACTTATAATTTGTATCCTTTTTCGTTTCTCCCCTTTATGCGATCTATGCTATCCAGGCGTCAACACACGAAAACAGCGTCGCGAACGCACCACATTCACACGCGCCCAATTGGATGTTCTGGAAGCGCTATTTGGCAAGACCCGTTATCCGGACATATTCATGCGCGAAGAAGTGGCGCTCAAGATCAATCTGCCCGAATCTAGAGTACAGGTAAGCATACAATCATAACTTGGCAACCTATAATGCTATCGATATTGAAACTTGACAGAAAAGAAAGTGAGTTATTTAAGCAAGGATCATGTGAGGTTTTCAGTAAATAGTACAAGCTAGTTTCCTTGATTAGAGCATTTAATTGAAATCAGTTTTTTACATATTTTCCTATGAAAGATGTGCCATCCAGAGTACTAACTTGCTAGGAATTACTTCCCAATCTTCTTTCCAAATTTCCCCCCCATAAATTGAGTTAATTTCACTGCCGGTATCGCATTTCCTTTAACTTTTTCTCCGCCCCAAAACGCAAATACAAACACTTGCGCTGACCTGCTAACTCGTTTTTTTTTTTTTTGACTTCGAAAGCCTCAGTGACTTGGGCACACGCCCATTGCGATTACGATTACCAGCACATGTGAGCTTTTTGTGAACCCACAAAAACTCGCACAGATACACTTGTATAGTTGGTTTAATTAGGCGAAATGCCCTCGAAAAATGCCGACAAATGCGGCGGCGGACGTCGAAGGAAATCCATAAAACAAACAAATTACAACAGCTCGTAACAGATTGTTGAGAAGGATAGACATATTACATATAGCCAGGATATGAGGGGGTGGTGGTGGTTGCTACCATGGCCATGTACGCATATGGAGCGCACAGATTTGATGACTTTCATCCAATGCAAATAGACTGGCAGTTCCGTTACCGAGAAGTCCCTGAATTTTCCCCCTCAAAGGATAACGGCGCGATATAAATTGCCGTATTTGCCGAACGTATTTGCGGGGTATGACAAGTCACCCCTTCAGGATATTGGATAGAAAATAAAATGCCGAAGTAACTGAAGTTTGCTCAAGGCATTAGGCGAGCATAATTTGCGCTAATTTCTAGCGTCAGCCAGATGATCACGATGACGGCAAATTGTACAACTCAATTTTCGGGTGAATAAAGACGGAGCGTTGGTACCTCGTCTATTTGTTTAGGTGTCCACGATGATAGGGCCTAAATAAACAAATCCAATTCCCTAGCGCCGTTGGCCCGAAAAACTGCCAAATGGCCCAAAAACGATCACAGTTTCCGGTCGTTGGAAAAAAAAAAAAAAAAACTGTCATCTCCTTTGGTAATTTCTTGGGCAAACACAGCCGCAACATCGATCGTTTTTGGACACTGAAACTGCAATGAAAACACACAACGCCAGGCGAGTGTACAAAAAATAAACATTATTGGCAACAGAGCTACACATTGATCTATCGATTTGTTTGCTTTTCTTCTGCTTCTGCTTTTGCTCTTGCTTTGCTTTTGCTTTGCTTTGCTTTGCTTGCCCTTGCTTTGTTAGCCGCTGCTTTTGTCCGTGTAATTTGAGGACGTGACACTGCAGGGTTAGAATCATGCAACTTTCATCAGGCTTATGAAAGATATAAACAGAAACTTCTGTAACAAGACGTCTAACTTTAGTATAAGTTGATAAGTTAGTAGAGCGCTCTAAAGATAAAGATAAAAACAAGAGATAAAAGATATGAGAGTAAGGATACCAAGTTAGCTACTTAGATAACGAGCACGCTTTAAAAGAAAGAAAGAAAGAAAGGCAGTTAATAGCAAGTCAACTTTAAAGACCTGGCCGTAAAAAGCAACAGCGATTAAGGAGGAAGCCCCTGCAGTGGTCGGCTCCGAATGAAAAACGACACGTTCTATTTTCGAAGGGGTGGGGAGGGGGAATGCAGACCGAATGAATGGTGAGCATGGAAAGAATACAGCAAGGACACCTTGCACATGTCCCATGAATCGCCTGCTACTGTATTGTTTCCTTTTCAAAGTTACGTTTTTTACACAATTGATTCGAGTAATGCACACCGGCGAAACCAAGGGGCGATATACATATGTATGTGTATAAGGAAGTGTGGATGGATGTACTATATATGAATGTCGGGGGTGTAGCTGGGAATTGACATTTGTATAGATTTTCACATTTTTCCACACATGTCGCTTCTTCTTGGTTAGTTTCTTGCGTTGTTCTTGTCGCCACGGCTTGATTGATTTTCAAATGCGAGTACAGTGGTTGCATCATCGGAATATTTCAATGATATTTACTAAATCGTGTGCAAATTTCTTGCAAATATCATATGATATAGTACCGATTACATTCAAATCTTAACCCCATTTCGTGCCACTGTACCTCTGGGTAGTAACGCAACATGTCAATGCATCCATCCACTGTTATAAAAACACATAGGCACCCACACTCGGTCACGTATCAGATTACAGGCAGGAAAACTAGGAAAAACCTTAAAAAACCCCAACCGACTGAAAACTGCGAATGGAAATGGAAATGCTGGCCAAAAAGGCGGGGAAAGAGTAGCAGCAGTTGGGGCAAAAAACACGATTCGCTTGCATGTTACAAGGCGTCTGGCTTTTGGTTTTCGTTTTGGCTTGGCTTTCGGTTTGGGTAACTACTGGGTATTCAGCATTGGGGATCCGATGGTCTGGCCTGGCCTGGTCTGGTCTGGTCTGGGTTCTTGAGAATGGGGCTTCGTGTTTGGCACTGCCAAGGAAGCCAAGCAACTCAATTAGCCCGAGCAAAAAAACTAGACTGCCGACGGCAGGGGTAAAGAGTTAGTAGCTGGTTAGTTTGACTAGAATTTAAAGTGGATTATAACAAATACATATTGCCTGAGATAATAATAATTGAGAACTCGTATTAACTAGAACTATGATGCTACCCATATTGAGAGTGCAACCATAGACAGACCACCTTTAAGACCATCATATTATCGTTACGACATTAACATTGAGTCCTCGCAACAGGAGGCCTCCATTGAAAGGTCACCACGTTGTCAGTGGAACAGAATATCATTTCACATAAATAATCATTACCGCCGAGGTGAGAATCAGTAACAGAATCTGAATCCGAATCGGAATCCGAATCAGAATCAGAATCAGCATCCCCGCAACGAAAGCGGAGTCATAATCAGAAGGACGGGGCTTAGGGTCTGGTAAATATTAATTGAATGATAGGCATCTTTATGGCCCAGTAGCGAGATTCAGAGTTCAGAATCCGGAATCCGGTATTTGGCATCCGGGGGTGGGTTTACCCCGTCCCCCTGTGTCTCGTTTCCAAGTGAGAGGGCGTTGATTGCAACCAATACAAATAACGTAATAATTTTACGCAGCTTATCTGCACCAGAACAGAGCAAACATTTACGCCCAAATGTTTTCATTCGCCGTTCGAGGGTGCGGATCGGGTTTTTCACTTCTCTTCTCTTCTCATCTTTTTTTTGTTCCATTTTTGGTGCCTGTGGGTCGGTGGTCGGAGTTTGGATGGCTGCCATCGCTAGCAGTCATAAATCACGGGGAAACTGGCAAACTGGTAAACTGGGAAGCCAGCAGCGGCAGAAACATCCCAATCCCAATCCCAATCCCAGCCAGGCAAGCAGGCACCCCTAATAATAATAACCCCTCTGCAGCTCCTGTGCACTAAAAGAAAATCTTCCGATTTTAAATGGAAATGTTCGAAAACAGAAGTTCTTCAAAGGGGGATCCCTGTTTAGTAATAACTTGTATAGGTTTTCAATAGATGAACAAACACTATCCTAATGAAGTCATTGAAAATGTGAAGGATCTTTAAGACATGAGTATTTCATAAAGCATACAGTTAGATTGCAATCATACTATATCTCTGAGAGATCATACTATATCTCTGATAGATCCTATATTTATAATGGAATTTTTTCCATGGTGTAGCCTACCCCTTCTCGTGGGCTCCCTCCCCCCCCTTCTGCCCCTTTATCACCACGGATTCCAGATATGTTCGCCTCGTTTTCAGCTGTTCGTCGTCGGGGGTTGGAATACGAGCGCGAAAGAGACGGCAACAATGGGTGCGAGGGAGAGGGCGAGAGCGCACCTAAACTTAGCCAACTCTTTTTTTTTTTTTTCTATACGTTTTCCATTTTCCCTTTTCCTTTGTTGCAAAAGGATTTGTCTGCTGCGCGAAATGAGGGGAGAAGCGTAGAAGGGAAACTTTTGCCGCACAGCTGTTTTATAAAATTAATTTTCCCATTGCGGATTAACAATTTCCACTCCTTCCACTCATGCCCATTTGCGCGAAAGAGAGCGACCGATGCATCATATATGGAGCTTAGAAAGAGACGCTGCGAGAGTTATGCATAATTTTCAATTTGTTAATGCAATGCGGAACATTATATGTGTGCTTAGCTAAAAGTCAGTCCGGGAATCGAGTTAATAAAAATAGAGACTATTACACACTTGCTAGCAAAAGAACTGTTCATTAGTAAGCATAAAAAATAAAATGGGTAACTTGCATACTTAAGCTCAGCAATTATCTTTAGAATGTCGGCTATAATATTTAGTTCAGCAATCAACTTTAGAATGTCGGTTATAATATTTAGCTCAGCAATCATCTTTAGAATGTCGGCTATAGTATTTTCCAACTTTATGTTTACTCGGGAAATTCCATATATGGAATATTATTTTGGGAGATCTTCTCAAGGAACCAGATATCCAGAATTCTCACAGCCTCAACAATTTTTGCCTCAAGTGTTGTTTGCCTTAGTCAAGTGTCTCAGTAAAGTTTGCTGTTACTGAATGTTTGCGTTTGTTTGTTTATTTGTCAGGGGGGAGGCGTGAAAGTGGGCGTGTGCCTGATGGCCGGCGGCTGCAATTTTCCCACATCAATTAGTTTGCCCGGCGAGCAATGAATAAATTATGCGGGGGGTGTTTGCGGGCTGTCCTCCATGGCTGGCTGTAAATGTGGAATGGTATGGGTTGGGCTGGGTTTGGGATCTCTGGACCCACAACAAGTGCAAAAAGTCACGCGCTGTTCTGAGAGAGGAAAAGTTACATCAACAGCCGGCGGCCAAAAAATTGACTCGATTATATTGTCACACGGAATCACACGACCCCCTGCCACCCACAGACATGAAGTGGTCCGGAAACCCATAACCACCCACTCAAACGCGCCCCTGGGCGAAAAACGCATCCCCTTGTGGACCGGAGAATAGAGTAGAGTCCTGGAGACAGGAGGACAACAATAAACAGCCCATAAAGCGGCACACTCGAGCGCAAGGAATTCACTTAGTCTTGTTTGTTATGCTTAAGGGGCTGCAAACAATCCGCTAAGTGCCAGTTCAGACGGCACACGGCGGCTTTCCAGCCAAAATTAGGCATTTTAAAGCTAAAAAATAGAAAATATTCTTTCAAAAAGCGTGCTAGTTCGAAATGAATGATAATTCTAATATGGTTTTAAGAAGTTCAAAAAAGAATCTCTTCAATTCGGACAGTACGTTTAACTAGCAGTTCTATGCATTTGAAAATTGCTCAATACCGAAAAACTCTGGCAACTCTGGCTGGCGGAAATCAAAGCACAAGCAGTGCTGTTCGTCAAGCAGTCGAATTGGAAAAGCAGTCGGACCGATGCTGACTGCATGGCAAATGTTATTTCAGTGATTTGTTGTTTGGGGTTGGTGTTGCTTGCTAATGGCTTGTGCTTTGGTAAACAGCTGAATTTATTACCGCCCCACACCACCCACTCAGCCCAACCGAAACCCCCCCCTTTTTCGGAAGTTAACACTTGCCACGCGGCTGCGGCCACTCGAGCATTTCATTGCCGTTTTCTCTGTTGATTTTCATGGGGAGTTCGAGGATGAACCTTTCCACAAAAAAATAAAGAAAAAGGGGGAGCCAGTCGTGGAAAAAAAAAGAGCATTAAACAAGGCGTATCAAATTTCATTATTTGTCAGCACAACGCATTGGCCCATTCCACTTGAGGCTGGAAGGAAATTCAATTACAATTTTCAATTCCATTTTGCATTCTCGTAAATCCCCTTTTGTGATTTGACTTCGTCCGCTCTGATTTCCTATGACATTTTCTTTGATTCCGTTTAATGAACTGCTCGCAAATTTCATAATAATATTGAAAACACTAAGCTTGGGAATTTTTGCAAATTTTAGCACAAATTTAGACAACATTTGGCGATGTTTTAAAACGACGACAACTTGATTTGTCCCTCTTCTAATGAACTTCAAAGGAAAGTCAGGGTGGGCCAACTTCAAAGTGATTTCTTTTTATTTTATTTTTTTTTTATTTTTGTATAAATTGTTGGCTCGTTTGCGGTTTTACCTTGTTTTTCGATTTTCAGGACTTAGCGGGGGATGGAGCTTTTGGAATTTGTGTGCACATGATTTGCTTGAATAGCCACGAATTTGTAATATCGATGGTTGATTGATTTAACAGAATCTTTTGGCGGGGGGTTGCCATTTCAAATTGTGATTGATGTTAAGCATTTATGAAGTGGTCGAATTGGGAAATTTTCCTAACTTTGCACCCAACTTAAATCGAAATAGAACCCCCACTAATTAACTTCAATTTTTTGGCAATTTTTTCTAGGTGTGGTTCAAGAATCGCCGCGCCAAGTGCCGCCAACAGTTGCAGCAGCAGCAGCAGTCGAATAGCTTGAGCAGCTCGAAGAATGCCAGCGGTGGCGGCAGCGGCAACAGCTGCAGCAGCTCCTCGGCCAACAGTCGCAGCAATAGCAATAATAACGGCAGCAGCAGCAACAACAACACACAGAGCTCCGGCGGCAATAACAGCAACAAGTCGTCGCAAAAGCAGGGCAACTCACAGTCCAGCCAGCAGGGCGGTGGCTCCTCCGGTGGCAATAATAGCAACAACAATTCGGCAGCAGCGGCAGCCAGTGCAGCGGCAGCGGTGGCAGCGGCCCAATCGATTAAGACGCACCACAGTTCCTTTTTGAGCGCCGCAGCGGCGGCAGCATCGGGCGGTACAAATCAGTCGGCCAACAATAATAGCAACAACAACAACCAAGGCAACTCAACGCCGAACAGCAGCAGCAGCGGCGGCGGCGGCGGTAGCCAAGCGGGCGGACACCTATCCGCGGCAGCAGCAGCGGCTGCCCTAAACGTGACCGCCGCCCATCAGAACTCCTCGCCACTGCTGCCCACGCCGGCCACGTCCGTCAGTCCGGTGAGCATCGTTTGCAAAAAGGAGCACTTGTCCGGCGGCTATGGATCCAGTGTGGGTGGCGGCGGCGGCGGCGGTGGCGCCTCATCCGGCGGCCTCAATTTGGGCGTCGGCGTCGGCGTTGGCGTTGGCGTCGGTGTGGGCGTATCGCAGGATCTGCTTCGCTCGCCCTATGATCAGCTAAAGGATGCCGGTGGTGATATTGGTGCCGGAGTGCATCATCATCACAGCATCTATGGCTCGGCCGCCGGCAGCAATCCGCGCCTGCTGCAGCCGGGTGGCAATATCACACCGATGGACAGCAGCAGCAGCATCACCACACCATCGCCGCCCATTACACCCATGTCGCCGCAATCGGCGGCCGCAGCGGCCCATGCCGCCCAATCGGCCCAGTCCGCCCACCATTCTGCCGCCCATTCGGCCGCCTATATGTCCAATCATGATTCGTATAACTTCTGGCACAATCAGTACCAGCAATATCCGAATAACTATGCCCAGGCGCCCAGCTACTACTCACAGATGGAGTACTTTAGCAATCAGAATCAGGTCAACTACAACATGGGCCATTCGGGCTACACGGCCTCCAATTTTGGTCTGTCGCCATCGCCATCCTTCACGGGCACCGTGTCCGCGCAGGCCTTCTCCCAGAACAGCCTGGATTACATGTCGCCGCAGGATAAGTACGCGAATATGGTGTAGAATCTACTCTTCCAATACTGCAGCGGTGGCAGCAACAACAACAGTTCAGCGGGGGCAAGTGGTTCGGGTTCGGGTTCGGGTTCGGGTTCGGGTTCGGGTTCGGGTTCTGGTTGTGGATCTGGTTCTGGTTCTGGTTCTGGTTCTGGATCGGGGAGCAATAGTTCTCCCCAGCTGGAGCAGCACCATCATCAGCAGCACCAGCACCAGCTACAGCAGCATCAGCATCACCAGAATCATCACCAGAATCAACACCAGAATCACCACGGCCATCATCATCATCAGCAGCAACACCATCATGATGATGAACAGCGACAGGATATAGGGCATCAAGGAGATCAGCAGCAACTGGATCATACGTTCGGTTAAGATTGATATAGCGAGTATAGAGCCACATGGATACATATCTACAGCCCACATAGATACAGCCCCCGACACTCCGCTGCATTCTCAGAACAAATTCGAAGACACACCGACCGTAGATACACTTCCTTTGCGATCGTATTTGTTGGAAATAGGAAATTCAAGTTCTCATTGATTTCGAAAGACTCTTCTTGACTCGTATAAATTCAGAGTGATAGATATATAGATTTCTCACATTATTGATTGTTAGATTAATTATTAAATTTCATATTGAGGCATTTAGATTTCAATATCAATATCGTACATGGTTATTTATAGATTCAAGAAAATTCTTTTAAGTCTCAAACTTTCGAACATCCAATTTAGCAATGCCAACTATGATCGCGAAATGGAATGCACCGCGTTGGAGGTCTATTTCCATTCTTTTTTTTTTTTTTTTTGTGTAGTTAACAAGAATTTTTTTTTAAATATATATATATATATATGTATTAGAAGCGTGTGTAAAAAGCGGGGGGAGTTACAAGTTTATACAGCCCAAACATAAACGTAAATCTATAACTAAACATAGGTATTATAGGCCTAGCTTAAGCCGCCAGGATCAACGAAGTAAATGAGTGATAAATCAAGGAAAAAAAACCGATGACAAACATTTGTTAAAATCCAGAGAGTAAATGCATGCGAGGATTGCGAAAAGTGGGGCGTTAATTGTAAGTTGGCAGGAGAGTTTTTAAATGCAATACGTAGACCATTACGTGGTACAGCCAGGGGGGCGTTGGGTGGCAATCAACCCAAAAAAAAAAACGTATGGGGACATTTGGGGATCGCCAGTAAGAGGAGAACAGAGCTGCACCACCAACACCACCACCACCATAGAACTGGTGGTTTGGACCAGCTCAGCATATCATAAAGCTAAAACTTAATTCCAATTTCAAGTTCTTTAAACCAAACTAAGACATAACATTATGAAAACAAAAAAAAAACAAGAAAAGGAAAAAAGAATGTTTAAAGTTCAAATCATCATTTTGTCGTCTTTATATAAACAAACTAAATGAAAAACAAAAACGAAATCGAAAAAAAAACAAGAATATTTATACATAATATATATATATATATAAATATAAAAGATATATAGAGAATACAAACCCAAATCAGCTAAAACGAATTAACATTTCAGACTTAAAAAGCATAAAATAATATGAAAACGAAGGGAATTCCCAACTAAGGGAAAGAGTATTTAGCAACTAAGCGACTCGAAATGATAGAAATGACGAAGGCAAATGATAAATGATGGAACTCCACACATGACGATTGATATAAATTATATATAGGAAATTTTATTGCAAATAAAAAACAAGCCACAATCCAAAAGCGAAACAAAAACAACAGCAAGAAAATATTTATGAAATAATTTAACGTAATTTTTAAAAAATGTACAAAACCTAAAAAAAAAAACACATGAAAAATTCTTGGTAAATATATATATATAATGATATATATGTGTGTGTGTAAATGTTCTTCATAAAGTACGATAAAAGATTTATAAATATATATATATAAATAAATAACGAACAACTTTTGTAATATTAAAACACACACGACACAGACAGACCCACAAACAAAAGTTAGTTCAATGGAGTTCTTCTGGAATTTTTTGTTTAGTTTTAATTTCAATTTAATTGTAATTTAAGCTTAACAATTTGTTTAAAAAACACAATCACACACACACACCACACACACACACACACAACGACAAAACAACACACACATACAGACCACACACTCATAAGCGAAAAGCATGTAAGGAAAATCGAAGAATATTTAGCATTTAATTCACTTAATCTAAGAACATTTTTTTTCCGCGGGATACATTTTAAGCGAAAAACGATGTAAACGATGATCTGGAAGCAAGAGAAAGATAAACAAAATTAGTTATTAATATTTAAGAGCGGATCTATATACAGCATATATAATTATATATATGATCCCTATATATATATATTATATATAATTATATGCTAACGTTTAAGCAAACTGGTTAATTCTTTTTTTTTTTTAATTATAAAACCGAAAGAAAAACTAAAATAATTGTAAAAAGTTCACAAAAATATGATCAGATGAATAATATATATATAAAGAAAAAAAAAACATAAGCACGTCTTTTTATTTATTCAACTCTCTGCAGGTTTTAAGCAAATGTTAAGAAATAGTTTAATCAAATACAGTAATAATCTCGCAATTCCAACTGGCTTGAGTCACACGTCTGGCATTCCCAACTCACCTGAGTTATTCGGAATAAATAAACTAAGGATGCGGAATTTGGCTGGGCAAATAAAACACGATCCTTAAAGGCTACCAGGCTAACATTCCGTTGACGGCTAAAATACAATCACTTCTGATCTTCCAGTGGCTCTGGCTCTGTTTGTTTGCATTTGCGCATTTATTGGCAGCCGTGGGGCACGCGTCTGCTGATCCCGATCCCGATCCCGATCCCAAAAGGTAGCCCTACAACAAAACCCATACCCATACCCACACCATTTCCATTCCCATTTGCAGTCCGCGGAGTGCAAAGCGAATTGGGCGAAAAAGGGCGAGTCGAGTCAGCAGCCATCATCATCATAAACCATTAATTCAGATCATAAAACTTATACAACTTGCCACGCCCCGCAGCCCACTGCTACACTCAACGAAATGGGTATTAGGTATACGCGTTTTGCATGCGTTTTAGTTCTCTCAGCGAGTTCAGCGAACTTTCGGAACAAAAAACTCCGACGGTTTAAAAAAAAAATATTTTTTTCCTATCAATTTTTTTGCCAAAATAATATCAGTTTTTTGGCCAAAACTTCAAATATAATGGTCCAAAAGTGGAAAGTTATAGCGCGTTGAATTCGTAACGAAATTCCCAATCGAATAGTGGCGAAAGTTTGGAAACTTAATTTTAAGCCATTTTTCGCAAATTTTAATGATGTAACCCCTTACAAAAAATCGAAAAAATGACTAAAAATTTGAGTTTTTAGAATTTTTCCAAAAATGATACAGATCGTTAGCTTGGCTTTCCAGCTTCAAAATACAGTATGCCATTTGACTATGCGTCTGATTTTGACCAAGTTACAGCTGAAAACCTGGCCAAATAGCTTATTTTTGATTACTACTACTAATAACAACTTCAAATAACTACCATAAAATGCTATATAAATACCAACGAATAAAGTGCAATAAAGTTCTATGAAGTGGCATGGCTACCATTTTCTAACCACAAGTGCCCAGGTATTTACCTTTACCATCATAGCCCATTTTGGAGTTAATCTACAACGACCAACGCCGCTTGTTACTTGCGATTAATTATGCTAATGAAAATGCTATGAAATTCATTTGCCATTTGCGGCTAATTGTCGCACCAGCTGGCGGCACGTGCGGCAGCTCAATCAGATTGCGAATCTGAGAAGTTGAAGTTGAAGCTATCCTATCTGGGCGATCCATCGATTCCCAAAGTTCTCGGATGGCTGGGAACCCCTATACCATACTTTCTTTGCCAATTCGTGTGCTATCTGTCGAGACACGCGACCCATTTCTATTTCCATTGCTTTCGCTCGTGTTTTTTTTTTTTTTTCATCCATTTCCATTTCTATTTTCCAGAACAGAACCCCAATCCATCTCCATCGGCAGTCGTCGTCATCAATGGGCGCGTGTTGCTTATAGAATTACCAACTAATTCGGTATTTATGAGGCTTCGTCGAGTGCATTTTGCTGGTCTAGGAATCGCTGTCGGTTGGCTTTCCTTTCCTTTCCATTCCATTCCATTCCTTCTGTTCTGTTCTGTTTCGCAGGTTGTTTGGGATTGGATGTGGGTTTCGGTTTGGGTTTGGGTTTGGGTTTGGGTTTGGGGGGGTCACCCAGCAAGGAAGCCAGCAAATTGAGATGCTTCCCCCTGGTAGGCAGGAAATTGTTTTTAATCTTCCGCTGCGCCTTTTCAGCGGCACGTAACCCCAAGCCAAAGAGCGGCGCTAAAATAAAATAGCATCCACTCATTATTTTTGGTAGCATGTCAATTTTTGGGGTTGCTACGATTAAAACTGGGCTCTGATTTACCAGAGTGCAGCGACAAAGATTTGTTGCGGTTTGGCACAGATACATAGAAGATTGCTAGCAAAAAGTGCCAATTAGTTGTTGGCCTGCAAAGGGATAATGCTGCTGCTGCCTGATTTCAAAGATGTCCAATTGAATGGCCATGACTAATTGGATGCCTGACCTTAAGTTGGCACTGGAACGTAGAATATACCAGGTGATAATTGGGTTTTGAATACATTTAATTGCATAATTCAGTATAACTATGATTGAACTAGCTAGGCCATCACATATCAAATTTAAGTAGTTGCATAAAATATATCAACACATCCATATTTTGCCAACAGCAAACATTTCAACCATACATATTTATATATATATGCACCTTATCGCTTGCCATTACCAAAAAATCTATTAGAGTGGACCACTTTTTCTGCTGATTAGCGGTTGCCTGCCGCTGGTCGATTTGTCAGTCGCCACGTGACCTGCCGGCCCCCCCTTCATCTGATTAAAAGCCACTGAAGTCCCAGGGTATCCAGATGCCAGTTTCCGATCCCAATCCCAATCCTGATGCTTCGGCAGGAGATGATTGGGATGATGATGAGCCGTCCGTCAATGTTTTCATCTTTCACGCTGGGCGACGGCGTTCTGCCTCTTTGGCATTTTATTTATCAACTTAATTTCTGGCCTGGCTTCGGCTAATGGAGAGCCATGTGAACCATGTGAATCACCCCCACCATTTCACCATTTTACCAGCCCACCACCATTGACTTCAGTCTCACTGTCCCTGCAGTGAGAGAAAAAGGGTAGTAAGTACATGCGTATGGCGTTGTAATATGATTTAGAGTAACTGTTACACTGATCCAAATGGAACAATTAATGTTTGCTTGTGATAAGCAGTATTGAATAGTTTTCTGCATGGCATAACACCATTTTTTTTGCAGTGTAGCCACCCCGTTCCGACGGCGCCTGCTGCACTTGCCCGATAATGTGCGGCGTGTGTGTTTATTTTGATTTCCAGCACGTAACTCCGCCTTCGGAAAGTTTCCCCCCGGAAAACGCTGAGATGCCAGAAAAGCACTGAAAAATTCACCCACCCCCTCCCTCGCAGCAGGTTGAATGGCTTCGCCTTTGAAGTGGCCCGCTGATCAGCCGTGAAGTCGGCAAAAAGTCGATGAAAAAACTTATGCTAAACAGAATCATCAAGTCGAAATTTCGATGGGGAAATCTCACTCACACTCATCAACACTGCCTTTTTGTCCATCGCTTGACAACTGATTAATTGAGCTGGAACACAAAGAGTTTAACAAAGGACGTTTGTTTGGCACATGGAAAATTTTTGGCAACAAACTCAATAGACATGACCGAATTCAGTATGAGAGAAAATCTGGGGAATTAAAGCCGCTAATTAATTCCATCTTGTGTTAGCGGATCACAGCCTGATCGAAGCCTGACAAATTAGTCGGGAGATCTGTTTATTCAAGCGCCAGTGGAAATCAATAAATATGAAATATGTTATAAGTTGTTAATGGATATGTAAAGTTGCACAAAGAATGGGCAAGTTTCTTGGGGTCAAGTGGAATTAGCTATCGAAATATCGTTAAATACTATCTCCTATATGAACTATATAGTAATATCAATAACTATCATCACATGTGAAAGCCTCACATTGAACATACGCAAATTGAAGGAACAATTTGGAGACTGGAAGATAACAAAGTCCCAAACTTTTGAGGTGCTTCATCTCGTTGGAGCTGGAGCTACTTGCCCACCTTCGCATATTTCGGCATTCACCCCATGCCATTCCCCCCATCCATGGGATATTTCACTGATGGTAGCTGGGTAGTCCAACAACAAAAGGTTAAGCTTAATTTGATTAATTAGTATGAAAAATGTTTTGAAAAATACCCATTTAATGCGCAAGCGAGATGGCAGCACAAAAATACGATGATTCCGAATACGTTTGGCTGCTATTTAGTACATATATACATACATATTCTTCATAAATATAGATATATATATATATATAAAAGTGTGTGTATATGGATTTTCGGGCCTTTGTGTGCTTCGGCTTTGGCAGTGTTGTGGCTTGGAATGTGCTACTTGTATTGAAAAATGGCCCACAACAAAAGATGAGACTTGGAAATCAACGATATTACATATTAACATTTGCATATATTTGTTATTAAACACGCATTGCTTTAGCATGTGATTTAAGTTGAATTATTTATGCGATTTTATGCTATTTTTGCAGCAACAAAAACGCCACGAATTTATTATTGTTTTTTAAATACAATATTTAAATGACTCGGAATCGCCCGCCCGAAATGCGATAAATAATGCAGTTGGAGTTTGGGTTTGGGTTTGGGCTTGGGCTTGGGCCGGTACTCGACTCCTGCTGCTGCTGCTGCTGCCCGTTTCTCCCTTTGTGCTCATCTGATCTGATCTGACACTGTCATTGCATAAATTTCGGTTTTTTACAGCTGACAACAAAGCGCGTCCAGCTGACAAGAAGAGTTCGTTAAGGGAAGCCAAATAAATAAATAAAGAAATGCCTCCACGGTGGCTCACTCCGTTCATTTCGCTCGATTCCCGTTCATTGTGCTCCTGATAAAAATATAAACTTACTTTATGAAACACAATCATTTGCGACGACGATTCTACGTCGGTGAATTGAATTGGATCTATGGTTGGTTGGCAAATTCCAGTAAGCAGTGCGGTAAAAAAAACTGATGCAATTTCAAGGAAAAACAACCAATAAATAGAATAAATTACATTTAAATTGTGTGTTTTGTGTGTATCATATTTAAATTACATTAAACTTATATTTCAATTTAGTTATGAACATTCATGCCTAGGAAACTCAGTGACCTAGTTTTCAATTGAATTTATTAAGAACTTTGCTCTTTGGCATCTTCTTATAATATGAAACTTAGAATGCGTTTACTTAAATATTTTACATATTGCTTTTCATATTTTAAGCTGAAACAGAACTCTTATAAATCAAATAGCAAACTTAAAACATAGGCCCATTTGAAGCATAGTGAACGAACTCTTCTCGGACCGTTCCCAGCACCGGTTCTGTTCCTACTGTTCCCAGTGCCATGTGGAATGCGTTCCACACGCTTACACGCGCTCCACTTGCGTTCCAATTGCGCCAGTCAGGCTCTCTCGCTCCCACTCGCAGCAACAACGCGTATGCCCATCTCGTTCTGCCGCGGAGGGCGTTCACAATGTCGCGACGCAGCGCGTTGCTTACCGTTAAATTGTCGCCATTGCAGTGCGAGCGAGACGAAAACAGGAGTCGCACATTAATATGTGCTTGTGTGTGTCTCTCTTTTTGTTGCATGTATTTGTTTGCCTTTGCGTTGCTTACATTAATGTTTCGTTTCCACCTCTTCTTCCGTTTCTTCCATAACTCTTGGCTCTTTCTCTGCTCTTTCCGTTCTTTTTCCGTTTTTTTTTTTTGTGGATCCGAAAAGCCACCTTCAACAACATTTTTCGCCTCTCGCACTTCAAAGTCACAAAATTCGTCCTCTTTTCCACCTCTTTTGCTGTCTTCTTTCACCTCTTCCTCCTCCACACCACCCCTTCCCGTATTGCGATTCCTCTTCTTTACCCTCTTTACCAATCTTGTTGTTTTTCTGGGATTGTATGCGGTTTTTTTCTTGCTCTTTGTGAAATTGGGGGGGGGTCTGATTTTCTACCGTGCTGTTTTTCCTCTTTTCCAGGCATTTTTCTTTTCTTTCGCTACATTTTTCCCTTCTTCATTTGCTGGCAAAAATGTTTCTTTTCATTTGGCCAAACAGGCAACGCCAATCAAGCCAACCCCCATTCCCCGATTTAACCAACCCCCAAAAACCCCCTTTTTTCGGTACATAAGCCCCCTCCCCATCCTGCTGGTGGTAGCCCAAATATCGTACATAAAACTCGGGGAAAATCCAGGAGGGTTTAGGGGGTGGGCCATTTGGTCGTAGGGGTTGGTATAACGGCACCAGAGATAACGAACTAACTAACTAACTAACGTTGAAATCAAAATCAAGCAGGCAAAAATTCCACCTCGATGGAATGAAACGCGGGAAGGAGTACGATGGCAATGGAATACGCATGATAGGGGGTGAAAAATCGGAGGGAAGCTAGAAAGAGACCAGAAAATAGGAGAATGGGTGAAAGTACAAAGGCGGGAGGAATGTCGAAAAAGAAAACAGGAGGATATATACAGGCAATTGCACGAAGAAAAATAATTGGGCCTCTACTCTAGATCGGTGCTAATAAGCAATAGTTGTTAATTCAATATTCAATGTAAGAATATTATATACATATATATAATATAGGAATAAAGTTACATTATGATACCATGTTATAGAGCTGCAAGATGTAGTACGTAAAATATAAAGTGTTAATTTTAGCCAATAAAGTGTTAGATAAGTGTTTCATTTTTTCGCAGTGCACCCAAGAAAATCTATGGATAGTGCAAGGATACGTAAAGGGTAGTGAAATAGGGGGAGTGAAACAGGGGGCACCATATAGGGGGTGCTCATCAGGTCTTGCACCGATGTAGATGCATGTACATATGTACATCTATATATATAGTTACATATCACTGCTGACTAGGCCTTCTCCCTGCGATTTCCTCACCCGATACGTTTTGCAACAATTTTTCAGTTGACTTCTTCCTTTTTGTGATGTTTGCTCCTGTTTGTCTCTGTTTGTTTTGGATTAATTGAGGGACTAAGGCAATTAGAGTAAAAATTGATGGGCTTGAGGGATTTGGATTTTCACCAAAAATTGGCCAACTTTATTGGCTACCAATTTGTTTCGCCTAGAGGAGTTTCAATTAAGATCGCTTTAAAGTGTGTGGAAAATGATAGAAAATCCGCTTAGAAGAAGAAGATTAAACAAAGGTGTTTATAATTTGTTGAGATTAAGTTGGCAAATAAATGTAATATTTAATAATATATAAATGCAGTTTTATTTGTATTTAATAGAAGGTTGTTTAATTTTTCTGAAAACCATCTTGAAGAACCAATTGTTCACCTTCAGTCTTAATGAAAAAAAAAACCTTAAATATAGCAGCTAAACAAAAGACAGACAATCAGGCAAAAGACAAACAAATAAATGTCGACGAAATTAAAGAAAATAAAACCGTATAAAAAATGAGCGGATTTTCGTTGTTATTATTATTTGGCATTATTATTATTATTCTGATTACATTTTGTTGTTTATTGTTTTCATTTCTGACTGCCTTTGTAGTCGCTTTTTGCTTTCGGGTAATTTGCTGATTAAAACAACACAAGGTAAGACAACTTGATGCTGTTTTACCTGTCTGTTTGCTGTTTGCTGTTTTCAGTTGCCAGTTTTCAGTTTTCAGTTGTCCCTGTGTGTGAATGCTTTTAAGCATTAAGCATTTTGAGTTTTCAATTCATTTGACTTTTCATTGCAAATGCCAGGGTATTATCCACACGCTTTTAAATTAATTAAATGCAGCACCGCCAGCACGGCAGTCACATTTCCAGGGTGATGTCAGGGGGGGGGGGGGGGGAAGCCGCAGGGGGTGAGGAGTTATATGTGCATTTGCGTGTGTGTGTGTGTGTAAAAACACTGCAGACAAATACAGGGAAAGCAATCCCAAAACTCAAACCCAATGCCAAGTACCCTACGGTAGTCAAGCAGCAACATCAGCAATCATAATCGTTTGACGACGAGTCGAGGGGATCTAACAGAGCGGGGTGTTGCGGGGGGTGGATGAAAATACCCTAACCCCCCCCCCCTCCACACACACACACACACACACACACACACACACTCACACGCCCCTGACCCACCCCCTTTTTGCAGTGCCCAGTGCACACAATCAAAAAATACTCCATAATTACCAACACAGTTTATCTTTTTTATAATGCAATTACAAGAAAGCTGTTAATACTTTTATAACCTAATTAGAACTAGGAACATCAAAAAAAAGCTGCTAAAAAGTCACATAAAACTACTAGTAATTTAATCGAAACATAAAATAAGTTATAATTTATTCCTAACCAATTGTTTGTTGCATTATTTTATTGAATTTACAATAAAGTTATTTAAGACTTTCTAAGCTTTTCTTGTTAAGCGAATTATAACTTAAAATTCGAATTTAAATTCATACAAATTCCGTTCGGTGTGGAAATTCGATAATGATGTCGATAATGCGAACTGGACTGGAGATAAATCTACGAAAAAACAAATCCTATAGACGAAAGGCCAACCCTGCTGCCCTCTTAACCCCCGTGAAACCCACCTCTTAACCCACCGATGGCCACATTTTCCCTTATGCTAATTGGCATATGGTAAATTAAGCAGTGCGGCAACCAAAGCAACCAGCAACAAAATTCGATTGCAGCTAAATGGCAGCAAATGGCAGCAATTTCTGAGAAAATTACACTAGAAATCTGAGGCAGACAACTCGCCAAAAATATTTAAATTAGGCCTTCAATCGAGGATATTATATATTAGATATATTATTATCATCATTTAACATTTGAGATAAGATTTCTGGAAAAAAAAACATTTTAGTTTGCAAACGTTTGCGAACAACACCATAGATAAAGTTGCTGTGGCAACTGCAATGGCTACAAAAATGCAGCCGAAATAAAAGCATCAAGTGTAACGAAAGAAGCCATAGTGCTAATGCCAAAAGCCGAAACACAAAGCAAAACAGTAGTGACAAAGACCTCTCACGCCTCGTCACCAACTTTAACTGGCAGCCAACGACATTTTCAGCTGAAGAGCGATACATTTCCCTATATTAAATAGCTTCGTAGGAACTATTTTAAAAAGCTGATAACATGGTGACACAGAAATGCTCTTTCTATACGTGATAAGTTGATATCATGATATATCGATAGCTAGACTTATATAATTCCGCCCTTAAGCTACAAAATCACAAATGATTAAGGTGGCAAGCAAACTGATATTATAACAGTATTGTATTGCGCAAAGTTCTCTAAGAACTGAAGGAAATCCATTGCAAGTTGCAGCTGCAACACTCAGCAATGCCAAGAGCAACATCTCAAGCCGCTTTGCCCAACTAGCAACCTGCAAATCCGGACAGGAACAACGGAATATTCATCATCGACAGGAGCAACAGGAGCAGAGCAGGAGCAGGAGCAGAAGTAGCCGGAGCAGCGGGAAGGAGATGAAACAATTACCGGGGCAGAGGGTTTACCGACTGATTAGATCGGGGTAACTAATTTCAGAGCCGCATTTCCATTTTCCATTTGTTACGCAACATTTGCAGAGCAAGTGCGAGAGATTGGGATAGCAAGAGAGTGTGCGGTAGTGGGAGAGCTTCTAGAGCTGCTACTGGGATTTTAAAGGGGCAACGCTGGGGTTTTGGCCCGGGATTTTCAGGGGGATTCGGCACTCAAGATTGCGTTGCTAGGTGTTGGCATTAACTCGCTGGCAGAGCAGGAACATCAGTCATCATTTAGCCATAATCAAAGCAATCACCCGCAACCAGGGGTATTATTATTATTATTATAATGGGAGGATGGGGTTTGGTCTTCACAACGGTCCGGAGAGTTTAAGTCAAAATGTTAATGTACCGTTCCATTCGGATATTCTCGTGTTCTCGTTCAAGTTAAATGCATATGTCAACATTTTGTGGCATTTTCAGGGATTTTCCATATTCAATGAGGAAAAAAGGGATAATGCCAACTGCCGGAGGATATACACACGCGTATATATGTATAAAATATAAGGAATAATGAGCGGGGTGTTTCGGCTAATTAATGAAATTTTTCACTAGCTTAGCTAGCAAAAGGCGTTCGTTTACATTCCGTAATTGAGTTGTTTTCGAGTGCGACAGATATGTAATTATCTCGATTTGCATTGAATTGTACGACATACAACAAAGTTATTGATTGTTAATTGAATACACGATTTATATGTATGTATATTCAGTTATTATTTATTAGCTATTACAGTCACTTTGTGGGTATTTATACTCAGATAGAGCTACCTGGCGGCCAAGGAAGTATTTAGCACATCTTAATTAATTGCCTATATATCAGATTTATTTAGCACATGTATTGAAAATGCATTGAATTTATTGTTTGTTAATTAAACCTAAAGGTTCTTCGGGTTTAATGAAAATTAATGATGCATTTTTTTACTCAATAAGGCGTAGATACGGCTATATATTATTATTTTATGAATTTAAAGTTTTTATGGACACTTTGGAATCCCTTAGAGAGGCGATCCCATTCCGTTCTTTTTAACAAAAGCAATCAACACCCGAGGCAAAAGTTTGTCCCTTTGTTTGGTCGCCAACTCTCGATAGGTGATAGTTCCAATTTCAGAGTTATTTCCCGATTCAGATTCACTGATTCCCGGCACTCTGAGGTTTCCAAACTGTCAATCAAGCGATCGGCTTTCAGATGGACAAAAACAAAAAAAAAAAAAAGTGCACTCAAAAAGGAGGACTCCGAACTCATCTGTTCCTCCCCGAAATCGAAATCAAAATCAAAATCGTGGCATCCATTGTGTTGATGTTTTGTGTGCTGCCGATGGCGACACCATCGATATACAATATATATATATTGCCAAGATCATCTTTGCGTCCATTGTTCTCGATATATATATATATATGTATGTACATGCGTATAATGATGATCTTGAGGCAGGCGGACAATCCTTGCATTGACATTTCTCACTTGGGCGCGATAAGCGATCAGGGATCTGAAAACTCGCATCTCGAATTGGAAGCCGGCGAGTGTCAAAAACCATTTGAGGCCAAAATAGAGCAAACATTTCAATTAGGCAATATCTGGTAATTCAATATGCCTGGGCTGAGCTCTTTTTTTCATCTTTTTTGTTACTTTCAAGTCCTCACAAAATGGCGCACCCATTCGATTGATTGAGTAAACTATAATAATATCTTAAGTATTTCAAATGGTATTTAAATATAGTTAGGCCAATCCACATATAAAGTATATATACAAAAACATGCTCTTTACTATGTCTACGTATTTTTTCCATAAATAGTTACATTTTTAAAGCTCTTGGCATTCCCTTGCCGAATTTAATATGACTTTTCCGCCATTTTGCACTCTACCACAAGGATCCTTGAACGATCCCTCCTACAAAACTTGTACTGCGGAGCAGGAAAACTAAGACTCCAATTAGCCTGGCTCTTCAGCTCTGCCCACCGAGGCTCATTATATAGTAGGTGGGTTTCGGTTCCGGCAGAGGAGTATTTGCAGCGAAACGTTCGTGTGTCTCCAGTTCAGGGAAAACGTGAAGCACTTGCTGTGGGCCCTAACACTTGGCATCTGGCCAAGGGAGAGCAGCCACGGGTATCTGGTGACAACAGCAATGCTGGCCAATGGTCCACAACAAGAACAGAACAGCACACACACAGAAATCGGCGTATCTTTAAGAAAAGTAAAAATGTAATGTAATATGTACATATATAAGCCGAATGAAAGGATGTACCATAGCCAAGCGACGACGACGATCCCTTGCCGGCACATCGTGTTGCCCAAGTCCTTTGAGCTTTATGGAAATTTTGATAATCACTAACTTTTCTCCAAGTGCATGGATGTGGGCTGAGCGGGGGATCTTATAATGTTGCTGTAACTATGCTTCAGCTTCAGGTGGCCAACAGGTGAGCGGGGATTGGAAATGGGCTTGCTTGCTTGGTTGGTTGGTGGGGGGAAGGAAAACGTCAACATAAGCAGGCAAGGTATTATTTTTAAGCTCTTCCTTCATTGTCTGCCCTCCCAGACGTTGACCAACGACATGGGGAATTGGGGGAAGACAATGGCGATGGAGGACGGGCATCGGGCATCGGGAATTGGGAATTGGTAAACGTGGGTCCAAGACCAAGACCAAGAAAAAGCCTTAGCCGAAGCTGAAGAAGAAGATGTTGACGTTGACGTTTGGATCGAACTAAATAAATGTATTTACTTGTACTTTGTGGCTCAATATAAGCAGGGGGAAACAACAACAGAGGTGGGCGGAATATGGGCTGAAGGGTTGGGGTTGGGCGGTTGTAATTCAAAACCCTCGCGAACTGAGCAACTGAAAGAAGTAAATTAAAAGAACACAAATGCCAGCGAAGACAACGGAGGCGAAAAGAGATGGCAACATATATAAATAGGTAGACAGATAAAGTTAAAAGATACAGGGAAAATGTATTAAATAATAAAATACCATAGATGAAATCTATTTTTAATATATGATCAAATAGTTGATCATGTTAAATTAACAACTTTAGTTGATTGTTATGACATTAGGACTTTGCCATTTTGTGTTGTTCCTAAGATATGTATGTTGTTCTATTTAGCGAATTTCGACTGTAGAACGGGAAGCCTAAGTCGTAGCTGGCGAAGCACAAATGAAATGCCAAGAAATATGTCAATGAATTCCGAGTGCCCTGACAACCGAGCGAAGGGAGGGACCGCGAAAGAGACGGCCATATGCGATGGATGTCGGTGCGAGGGAGAGATGAACAGCTAGGGACTTAGTGTGGTCCAGTCCACGGTGCCCATGTCCAAGTGCCCAAGCCCCAAACCAATCCAATGGAACCTGGACTGAACTGGCCACAGGGAACGCTCAATGTTGGATGTTGGATGTTGTACGTTGGACGTGGGACGCCGTCACATTGATGGACGCGAAATGGGATGATGCGGGGGACAAAATCCGGGGGGCTATTCGAGGGTGGGCGGGGTTGTTTCGATGGACACAGAGGGGGCGGGGCAGCGGCTTAAGCTGGACCCAACCAAGTCTGTCGCTGACTGTGGCCCCCGGTTTTCGGGATACCCTAATATCGATGGCAAGGGTAAGTGGCCACTTATTCAAGCCACATAAAATTAAAAAAAAAATTTATAAATATAATACGTTTATTTACTCTAATTCAAAGTGGAATTATTTATATACATAGCTAGCCCGTATATTTATACTTATTTCTTTGTTAAATATTAGTTTTTAGCTTTGGTTTTTAGTAGAAACTCAAAGCTATGACGCTGTTTCTTGACAACTAACTATAATATAATATTAAATTTAGAAACACTAGACTATATTTTCGTATTTGTTTAGTTTCGCAGAGCATCACGAGTGCGACTTGAATTCAGTAAAATAACTGCCTGTTGTTACTCGCATTTTGATGAGGAAAAATGTGTGCTCTAATTGACAGTTTTTAGATTTTAATCTTTGGCCTCTTGGGAGCCGGCAGGCGAGGGGAATAGAAGGGAATAGAAGGGGATCGGGGATTGGGGATTGGAGAATAGGGAATGGGGATCGGGGATGGGGATCCAGTGAGCGAGAGAATTCGACTCCTCGCTAATGCATTTTTAGCGTTTTTGGACGCCCATGCGATGACGATGGACGTGGATGTGGATGTGGAGATGGAGATGGAGAGATGGCGAGATGGCGATGGGAGCAGCTTATGGCCACCAACAATGACATGTGTGATGGGCGGTGTGGGTATATTCATATATTCATTCATGCATCCCATATGCTCTTTGTCAATTAAGCAATCAGCAGGAAGTTTGCTGCGCACTTTGCCTTATCATCGTTCGCTCTCTTTCTAGCCGCGTGTCGCCGTCTCTTTCATGTGGAACTCGCTTCATTGCATCAGAAAAATCACATCATCAAAAGCCTGCGTCTTTTTTTTAACCGATACCCTCGATCGGGATAATAAAGATGGGGTTGTATGAATTCCAGTCAGTACAAAAAATAGAGGAAGCACTTTCAACTGTGGATAAGTAACTTTCACCACATAACTTTCAAATGTAATGTTTTAATATATTTGCCATTTTTGTAATACCTTAGAACATAAGACCACTTTTTGCCAAAAGTGTAAACGTTAAAAACAAAAGGAAAGTGTATTTAAATGCGTACACGGTATGCCCATCGTCGATCATTCTGTGTGATCTTTTCATCCTTTGCCGTTTGCCTTCTGACACTTGACGTTTGTCGTTTGTCGGCGGGCGATTTTCATTTTCACAGCAGTCGCCAAAGAAGAAGGAGGGTTTACAAAATAAAAAAAAAAAATAAAAAAAGAAAGAAAATAAATGAAAGGAGCGAGGGAAAAAATGCTCGGCGAATTGAAAAGAATGTTGAGCCGCATATTAAATACCACCGCCTGAGCTCAAGTGTCAACAGAACTCTACGACTCCGTCTCCGCTTGCGAATCAGTTGCCCACCACTCCTCTTTATTCCGATCCGGCTTCGGATTCAGCTTCAGATTCTGATTCAGGCAATAATCGCGGCAACAGGGGCGAAATGGCAAAAGTAAACCGGACCCGGCAAAGACCGCCCGCGGCGTAATTGAATATTTGGAGTGTAAAAACCGCACCCGGGTTTTATGCATCAGCGGGAAAATTATATTATACATAGGTGGTGATGGCCATCTTTGGTTCCTTCACCCTGGAACTTTGCATCAAAAGATCTACCGATGATTGCTCATATGAATCGAAGATTTGCGCAATGATAGGTGCTAATATAATGTATCTAATTACATTCAAATCTTAGTTTATCTGGCTAAATAAAATGGTGTACCAATTTATTTATACCAAAAAGTATACTTTCAATTTCATCGATCAGTTCGCTAGGCGATTTACCACTGTACGTCGTAAGGGTGAAAGGGTAGTGTGGGATGTGTGTGTTTGATGTGTGTAAATAAAATGAATGACTTTTTGCACGCATGTGGGCAAGTGGCTTTTGGGTGAGTGGGAGCGAGTCAAGTCGCCTGATTATTAAAAAACACAAGTACAATAAAAATATAATAATAATAAGCAGCATAATGACGAGCTCAATAACCAAACGAGCACTACAAAAGGCGGCGACACAAAATAATGCCCGAAAAGAGGGGCGCGTCGGCAAGCAGAAGAATCCTCATTGAGTCTCTTGCAGTCTCTCTTTTTTTTTTTTTTTTAAACGGCCAAGAAGGAGCTGTTGCAAAAGGATGTGGAACGCGAAAAGTGGGGGGGTGGGGGGTTTAGGAAGGGGAAAAGGCACTGCGACCATCCTCAAGTAGGGTTGCCAACAAACTCATGAATTGCTCATTTAGTTGCCAGAGCTGCCACTCGAACGAAGAACGCTCGAGTGCCGAGTGCCGAGTGACGAGTGCCGAGCGACGAGCTTTGTGCGCGTCTGAAGAAACTAGCGGAGGTCCTGCGTCGAGTGAACAATAAGGAAATACCCTGGAAAAAGGGAAGATCCTAGCCGTAGGTAATCTAAGGCGAGACAATATTACTCCATAATCCTAACATTCTGTTCGAAGATAGTATTAGCTAAGAGTTATAACGACACAAGTTAAAACTGAATAAACGAAACATAAGTATGATATGATTATGACATTATTCTGGTAGGTAGAAACTACCATAGCTTGCTTGTACTCAAAAGCAGATCCTATCAACGATATACCCTGCAAAATTGCCAAGCGGCGACAGGGTATCGGAAACAAGGACAATTGTGCCCCGTGTCGAGTGGTCGCCGAGTTGGAAAACAATGCCAAACAATTGACAAGGACCGTACGTATGTACATACATACATAACAATATATATACATTAAGATATATATATTCATATTTAATTGTATATGTATAGTGTGGCTGGGGTGAATGGGAGCAAGTGGCACCTGTGCCTGGCTTCCAACATCGCTGGCACTCCCACATAAGTATTTGTCTTTGGCATTTGCCATTTGGTAGCGATGACTTTCCTTTCCCATTTTCTTTGTGCCGCTCCTCGGATCTCCACCCCTTGCATTTTCCCAGCTTTCCCATTTAGTTTGCCCAAGAGCTTAGTGCTCCCAGCCCAGAGTGGAGTTCGCAGTTTGGCCTGTTTTTATCGGTGCAAAGGTATAGCGATAGCCGGATATAGCCGGACTCGCCCGGATCACTGCCGGATTATAGTGACAATTCAGGACCAAATGCGATAAGTGATTAAGCCACCGATCAGCCGGCGGATGAGAAAGAAGCTTACCCACCGCGGTTTACCCAAGGATATGGTTGATATGGTCACTAAATGGTAATAGGCCAAGGATCTTGTGCGATCATCCTAATCATATTTACCGATTGTGCAAATTTGGTGCTTTCCTCGCCAAAAATGACCGCTGAACGCGTTGAAAAATGTTTTTCATTTAAACGACATTTGTCAGGTTTTTTTTTTTTGAAGACAGTACATTGGCCCCTTAAGCCAAGTCGGAAATCATGGAATCGGTGGCTAATTGCTCAGCCATTGTCCAAACAATGACGCAGTTGAATCGAGGAAAACCCGCCGAGCACTTGATTTAATTAGCCCTAATGACCGACGACCATCATCACCCTTTACCAACGCAACTCAAAGGCAATCGAGTCGCTAAGTCATGACGGTAATTGCCTAGAACCAGGTGGGCACCATATCAATATCATCATATCACGCCGCCTAATCGAAAATAACTGCCTCATGATCTTAAAAAAAAAAACGACGGTGAATACCGCCAAATTGAATTCAAGTTGTAGAAATGAACACAAACATTACTTTTCTATACTTATTTATCGCATATTTTTATGCGATTTTTACTAAACCATAATGAGTATTTTTTCTATAATAAAAAAAGTAATTGTTCCTATCGAACTGCATTCAACCCTGGAAATATTTAATTTTGTCATGTGATTTGGCTGGTTAGTTTAGTTAATAAGCTGCACAAAACTGTAATTATTTTATCTGTCAGACCATTTTTGGGAATGTAATGAAAAAAAAACCATAAAAAATAATCCATTTTTAGCGTAGATTTTTAACACAATTTTTTACAATAAAATATGCAGTATTTTTGCTATATCATAAAAAGTAATCGACCAAATATGGAATGGCATACCTCGCTGAATTCGTTACAAAATTTCCCATCGAACTGCATTTAAGCCTAAAAATATTTAATTTTGTCAATTTTTTGCAATTTTTTATGATGGTACCCCTTACAAAAAATGCGAAAAATTGAAAAATTTTTAATTTCCGAAAATCAGCAAAAATGTTATATAGCTGGTTAGTTTAGTTAATAAGCTGCACAAAACTGTAATTATTTTAGCTGTGAGACCATTTTTAAGCTTGTAATGGAAAAAAACCATAAAAAAATAACCAATTTTTAGCGTAGATTTTTAACCCATTTTTTAACAATAAAATATGCAGTATTTTTGCTATATCGTAAGAAGTAGTCGACCAAATATGGAATGGCATACCTCACTGAATTCGTTACAAAATTTCCCATCGAACTGCATTCAAGTCTAAAAATATTTAATTTTGTCAATTTTTTGCAAATTTTTATGATGGTACCCCTTACAAGAAATGCGAAAAATTGAAAAATTTTTAATTTCCGAAAATCAGCAAAAATGTTATATAGCTGGTTAGTTTAGTTAATAAGCTGCACAAAACTGTAATTATTTTAGCTGTGAGACCATTTTTAAGCTTGTAATGGAAAAAAACCATAAAAAAATAACCAATTTTTAGCGTAGATTTTTAACCCATTTTTTTACAATAAAATATGCAGTATTTTTGCTATATCGTAAGAAGTAGTCGACCAAATATGGAATGGCATACCTCACTGAATTCGTTACAAAATTTCCCATCGAACTGCATTCAAGTCTAAAAATATTTAATTTTGTCAATTTTTTGCAAATTTTTATGATGGTACCCCTTACAAGAAATGCGAAAAATTGAAAAATTTTTAATTTCCGAAAATCAGCAAAAATGTTATATAGCTGGTTAGTTTAGTTAATAAGCTGCAAAAAACTGTAATTATTTTAGCTGTGAGACCATTTTTGAACATGTAATGGAAAAAAGAAACATAAAAATAATCAATTTTTTGCGTAGATTTTTAACACAATTTTTTACAATAAAATATGCAGTATTTTTGCTATATCATAAAAAGTAATCGACCAAATATGGAATGGCATACCTCGCTGAATTCGTTACAAAATTTCCCATCGAACTGCATTCAAGCCTAAAAATATTTAATTTTGTCAATTTTTTGCAATTTTTTATGATGGTACCCCTTACAAAAAATGCGAAAAATTGACAAATTTTTAATTTCCGAAAATCAGAAAAAATTTGATTTGGCTGGTTAGTTTGGTTAATAAGCTGCAAAAAACTGTAATTATTTTAGCTGTGAGACCATTTTTGGGCATGTAATGGAAAAAACCATAAAAAAATAATCAATTTTTAGCGTAGATTTTTAACACAATTTTTTACAATAAAATATGCAGTATTTTTGCTATATCATAAAAAGTAATCGGCCAAATATGAAATGGCATACCTCGCTGAATTCGTTACAAAATTTCCCATCGAACTGCATTCAAGCCTAAAAATATTTAATTTTGTCAATTTTTTGCAAATTTTTATGATGGTACCCCTTACAAAAAATGCGAAAAATTGACAAATTTTTAATTTCCGAAAATCAGAAAAAATTTGATTTGGCTGGTTAGTTTAGTTAATAAGCCGCACAAAACTGTAATTATTTTAGCTGTGAGACCATTTTTGGGCATGTAATGGAAAAAACCATAAAAAAATAATCCATTTTTAGCGTAGATTTTTTGATTTTTTTTGCAAATTTTTAGCTATTTTAGATTAGGCTTAGAAAGTCTGTAGAAGGCGCAGTTCTTCTGTCGCTGAAAGCCTTTTCCCTCTCTTTCACAGCAGCTCTCCATCTCTCTCTAAAAATCTGCTGTGTTGTTGCTTTTTGTGTGGATGTAAACACGGGGCTGGCCGAACAATAACTGTTGACAGCTCGTAAATTAATAATTTTGCACAGGCCCACGGCGGGGAGGGGGGGGAGGAGCGGCAGCGAAAAGGGAGTAGGAAAATGGTGAGGGAAACTGGGAATGGAAATGGTAATGAAAATCCGGGGCAGGGGTGCAAATTAGCCGCGTTTCCGCCTCGATCCAACGATCCAACACGACAACAATGATGACAAATAGCAGCGGCAGCAACAAATAAATAGAAAAATCTCCGTGCCCCTGAGCCCTTCTGACACTTCCTGACTTCCTGTGGCCTTTTGCCATATCCCAAATGTGTTCCACATTTCTGTAGATACATATGTATGTACATATATACATATATGCACATACATATATGTACATATGTCTGCTCGACCCAAGCATTCCATGGTATCGCACATTGAACGCTCGAACGTTCGCCTTTGTTGCCACATTTTCACTCTCCAAACAAATTTCAAATCGAAATCAAAACAACAATTTCGATATGCCCATCACTTCGTCGTTTTTTCCTTGGCAGGAGTTTGTTTTGAAAGTAGCCGACAATGGTGCAAAAATAATAATAATAAAAAAAAAAGGGCATCGGAACTCTGGCTCAATTATCCTTACTCCAATTGTTCAATTGCCAAATTGTTCGATTGCCAATTTTCGAAATCTGTGAATTGTGCGAGTCGATCTTTAATGAAGTAGCCGCAGTGGGCGGTATCCTTTATCCTTTTCGGATTCCCTCAGTGCAGCATGTTGATCAGAAATCTCACGAAAAATCATTTGATCATTAGGGAATCTTTAGAATAAATGGATCGGCAATAGGTTATGGTCTTATTTATTCACTTTAGTTGCAGTAGAACCAAGTAGTGATACACAGCTTAGATGGAGAAAGTACACACCGATCTTTCGACTTTGGCTCCCAAGGCAAAGCAACCGAAATGGAAAACTGCCCACCGAATGGCGATGACTGGCAGCTTTCCTCAATTTGTGCGGATGACTGGACTGGGAGTCATGGTCAGAGATTGTGGACAGCCAGATTGGAAGCCCCGAGAATGACAGATGATTTGTACGATTGCGATCGTAATTTCAAGCTAATTTGCTGCAATGAAGCTTACAGAATTCAAAATCAAAAATGAAAATAATACTTATCAAGAAAAGAAATATAGAAAAAACAGCAAAGTAAGTATAACTGAAATGAAATGAATGAACTTGGCTTAATTTCCTGTGCAGTGGAAACGGAATTCAATCTGACAGCTATTTATGGACGCCGATCGACAGGTTCGATCACAAAAGATTCGAAATGGAATCGAATGAATGGAAGGAGGAATGGAAAATCGTGGGCAGCCAGGGGAAAAGTGAAAAGTGTGGGAAATACGTGTTCTTGGAAATCAAAGTCCGGAAAATATCCGAAATACCCGGCGTAAACAAAAGTCCCATTGTTAACCAAGGAAGTTGCAGTTGCCCAAGGCAAGTGTGTCAATCCGACTGTCCCTTTCTTCGGCAATATTCGCCTCTCTGTCGCACTATCCATTCAGTTTGATCCACCTGGCTATTTTATATATAATAGTTATAGTATATATTATCGCTTATTTTGCTTCAAAAACATATGTTTAGTAGTACATGTAATTAATATTATATAGTAAGACTAGCACGATTCCATTTTGCACAACGATCCATCCAGAATTTTAGCTCAGATTTGACAGCATTACCTGTCGCGTTCCCAGGCGGACGTTGCTACCTGATCGCCCCGCCCCCTTTTATGCCCTTTTTCGACCACCGCCCCCGCCCATGGACCGCTGTCAATGTCTTTCCTTTCGGACTGCTACAATTTTAATGCGTGTCCGCTGCGTCAAACGGCATAATAAAGCAGAGGCGGCGGATGAGAATGCGGACGAGGATGCGTATGAAGGAGGTGGGGTCCATCGGCAGTGGCTAGAGAATGGAAAACTAAATGCATGCATGCGTGCGTCTTTTATATTGAAATAAAATAGCATAAAAATGGGCAACTAATGAATTTTCACAGCAATTCCTGCGGGAATCGACCTTCGGTCCACTTCACTTCTGTTCCGTTTCGATATACACAGCGCATAAATATGTGTAACATTTTGAAACAAATATAAATAAATTATTACCCTTAAATTACAGAACAACCTAACATTTAAAATCTAATTTTAGGTGTGCAATGGTAACTGGAATTAAAAATTGAAAATATATTTATTAAATAGTTTCCAGTGTACTCTATGCTACCACTCAAAGAAGCCACAAATATACAGAGAAAGAAAATGCGGCGGAGAGTGGGCGCTCGAGAGGTGGTATTCACGTTAATCGCCAAAACCCGAACCCCATTCAAGGAAACAAAAAGAGACATAGTCCAATCCCACCCAGAAAGCAGCCACTAGGCAAACAAAAGGAAACTCAAACCGCAACACTCGACCGCCCACCGCCCACCACCCCATGTCCACCACCCCCTGGCGAAGGCTATTCAAGCAAATGTTGTATGAATGTAATTCAATACTTTTTCAATCTTGTTGCCGTTGCCGGTTACTTTTTCCGCGATGCACTGAGAACAACTGAAGGTAAGTTCTGCAATAGCAAATCTTTAGTACTCAATTCGATAGGAATACATTCTTGTTATAAACTACGAACTTTAATAATAGCAATTTCTCTCAGTGTTTCAAAATGTAAGAACAATGAGGGGGAAAATGTTGCTGGCGAAGTTAGAACAAATTGGAAACACATTTTACCCTCCTGCTTGCTTAAATACAATAAAAACTCAAAGCGAATTTGTTAACTATTTATGGTTCAAATTTACTAGCAGCAGTGTTGTTTTGACTTTAATAATATTATATGAAAATGATGAACGAATTTTCCGACATTTTACAACGCGCTTTCCCATTATTTTCCAGACTCTGACAGTCGTGTCACTTATGCAAGCGTCACGCCAACAGGTCTCTAATTTCAACTCGCTTGTCTGCGCTTTCTTTCTCAACCCCTTCAAAAAGTGCACTTTGTTTTGGTACACTCAAAAAAAAACAGATAGTTAACTAACAAAATAAACAAGTTTTGCTCTAATACATCCTTTTTGGTAAAAAGAGTCCTTTTTGTAAATGGCAAATAAAAGTGCGTACCAAAAGTGGCCAAGTTGGGAAATATAAAAAACGCTGCTCCTCCTGCTCCTCCTCCTCCTCCTCCTCCTCCTCCCCCTCCTCCTCCTCCTCCTCCTCCTCTTCCGTCTCCTCATCCTCCTCCTCCTCCTCCTCCTCCTCATCCTTATTTCGTAACCCAAAACCGTTTTCGAATCAAAGCCTCTGTCTGTTTTGGCAAAATGTTCAAAGTGTTTGGCCTCTTTTCGCGTCATCAAAAGGGAAAATGGGACGACTGATGCCTGATGGCCACGCCCCGCGACATCCCCTGCCATTTCACCACGCCATTCACCACCACCACCACCCGCCCGAATGGTGGGTGAGGCGGCGGAGGGGGCCGCTAATAGATTTTCTATTACCAGGGGAAGGCAAGGACGCTACAGGATACTGGTTACCGGGTACCGGGTACTGGGTACTCGGTATACCGCACCCGTTCACACGCATGACCGAATTCCCATTTTACGCCCCGTCTCTTCCGGGGCCATCGGTCGTGGGCCAAAAGTCCCAGCGGAATCGATGCGGCATTATTATTATTATCATTATTAAAGGAGTCGATATGTGGCGATGGCAAATCCCGGCCAATGCGTATAATATGCCACATGTCCAACCCACTACATCTGAACCCTCCCCCACCCCTCTGATTTTGTTGTATATATGTACATACATATATATTTAATTTTTCCAAAGAAGCCACAAGCGGCGACCGCAATTTGTATCTCATGTGAATTGGATTGCACATGTCAGTATTAGTCATCAAGATTTGCACTTTAGGGCCGTTGCAAGTGTTTTGTTTAAAAAAAAAATAATACTAATAGTTAGTACCCACAAATCACTTAAATATGTATCAATTCTATCTGATTATTATCTCACACCAGATTAATCAAATCATTACTTTTCTTTTGAGTTTACAAGCTAGGAGTACTTCATGGGATAATAAATCCAATGCATCGAAGTGCAATTGCAATCAGAATTATGCGCATGCACACAGTATATATGTATGTATAATCACAGAGTAGTTGGCGCCCCCAAATCCATCACCTCCTCCTCCTCTCTCCCCCCCCCCCCCCCCTTTGAGCTGTGTGTACGTGTTGGCCTATTGAAACAAATTGTAATTAAATGAAATGTATTCCAGGCCGCTGCGACGCAGGCTGCAGCCGGAGGCAGGATCTCTCATTCTCCCTCGGTTTGGGTCACCATGTCAACCAGGTCGCCAGGTGGAAAGGGGTCAACAGTGGCTATGACTGTGGCCGCAAGCATTTTTCCACTTATCCGGGATTAGCAAAAATGCCACATTAAACTAAGTAAACAATTATCGACAGTGGGGCGATATTTGTTAGCTGCATCAAAAGGTAACAATAACTACGTACCCAATCAACCTGATAGCTTGCAGAAATGGAATAAACTTGGGAAGACGACAGTATTTAATTGTATTTAATTATTCACAAAAAGCTCGCCCAGGGTGCACAACAATTAGCATTGTGTACTTTCGCTTGCATGAGTAGTTTTCAATGTCTATTTCAATTTTATTGCTCACTGTTCTGGAAAAGAAATTAATAACAAAACATTAAGAAAACGGCATTGACTCTAATTTGATATTCTTGTAAACAATATAAACTATTAAAAGAAATAAATCTTACAAATCTTACAAAGACATTTTTAAGTTTCTCCACTTCGCTATTTATGTTTTAAAGTCTCCACAATTAAGCTAAGCCAATAAAAAGGACACAAGGATATTCCTCTTTCTTATCTAAGTTCCCCACCTCCTCCGATCACAGTTTAATTCTCCAATTTGCCATAGTTTAATTCTCCAATTTGCCATAGTTTGACTCTTCACTTTGCCATATTAAAGACTTCTACCAAGACTAAAGTCTCCACTGAAACAATCAAAGGATTAGTGGGTAAAATTATCCACGGGAATAATCTACTACCACTAATCCTTTGATTATGGAGACTTTAGCCGTATGCAGGATCACTCTTATCATAGTTTTCCACCACTCGATCGCTTGCCAACACTGATGCACATTATATCGATCTATCGAGCGCGCGATCGGATCTATTGGCGGCAAAGCGCAACCGCAACTGCCATCGCTAGTGTGTTTTCACCGCCTTTTTTATTAAGCGAATAACAAGTGAAGATTTGCTGGGGGAAAACAGGAGCCGCAGGAAACAGGAAACAGGCAGACAGAGAGTACAGCAGAATGCACGCTGGCGTTGTTAAGACGCCGCTCAGCGGCAGGAAAAAAGATGCGGCTGTGCCGGCCAAATCAGCGGAAAAGACGGCCAGCGGTGGCAAGAAGTTCGTGCAGACGCGTTTGCCCTTTAAGTTATTAACGCCAGGCGGTGGGGCGGTGCCCACATCCTCCTCCTCCTCATCGTCCCCCGCCACTATCGGCTCTGGCCCCGTCACTGTAATCCTGGATGAGGACGATCCCGCTCCGCGCAAGCGAAAACTTTCGTACGACGATGAGTCGCCATCGGAGGGCACTGGCTGCTCTACGGGGCAACTGCGACGTTCGACCAGCAAGGAGAATCTGGATCTGGCCAGTTCCATAGCCACTAAAAAGGTCAAGACCACGGATTCGGTAGTGGAAGATGTCATAGAACTGGATGAGGACGAGGCCGACAAGGAGATAGAGGACCAGGATCAGTTGGTAGAGGCCAAGTCCTCCAAGGAGGTCAAGTTGAAGCCCAAGAAGTCGGAGGGCAAGAAAGGCTCGCCGGCACCCATACAAATCAAGCTGCCATTGGTCAACAAACGATCAAAGCGCAGAAAATCCCTGAAGAAATCTGAGGAACCGCTGGAGACTTCGACCGCGGATGTTGCCAAGGGGGACAGCGAGTCCAGCGATGACATAGAGATTATCGCCGAAGAACTGAACCCCCAGAAGAGGCAAAAAGTACAAACGCCGCGTGAGAAATCCCCAGAAAACAGCTCTACAAGCGGCAAGCACACGGAGGAGGTCATGCAGAAGAATGGAAAGGACTCAAAGAAGCAGGAGGAGTCCATGAAGGCGGTCAAGGAGTCGAAGAAGGAAGAGCCAAAGACCGCAGAACAAAATAAAAAGAACGATCAGGCCACAATAGATCTCTTTATGGGAAAGAAAATGGAAACTAATAAGAAGGATAAACCGGAGGTCAAGACCACAGCTAAAGACAACAAGAAAGATCCACTGATTGCAGAGGATTCCAAACCAAAAGAAGTCCCTAAGAAGGAAACAAGCAAAACCGGAGGAAAAGGCAAGAAGGAGGGAGCAAAACCAGCTGAAAAGAGTAAGAAAGAAGAGAAGGAAGACAGCACAACAAAGTCAAAGAAAGAGAAAGCAGACTCACCTGCAAATAATCAAAAAGAACAACAAATTGGAGTCAAGAAAAAGACTTCTGAACCAGAAGATGCATCGAACTCACACAAATCGGTGACGGCCAAAAAGGATTCCAAGAAAGACGAGGCATCTACTCAAGTTAAGTCGGACAACGAATCTCCGGAAGCAGCAGAAATCTCGATGATCCTCTCGACCAGCGAGGCCAACAGTTCCAGCAGCGAGCACGAGATGGATGCGGATACGGACACCGCGGCCACCGACAGACCCTCCGCCCAAAAGGAGACTCGCCTGAACAGGAAGAGTCTGCCGGAAGTAACCGGCGCCCCGAAGGGTCTTACGCCCAAACAGCAACGACTCATGGAGCAAAGGAAAAAGGCTCGCGAGGAGAAGGAACAAAAGCTGGCGGAGGAGCGTCGCCTCAAGCAACAGGATAAGGAGCACCGCGAGCAGCAAAAGAAACAGGAGCGCGACGAAAAGGAACAGCAGCGGAAGCTGGAGAGGGATCAGAAGGAGCAGCAGAGGAAGATGGAAAAGGAGGAGAAGGAGCGCAAGCGACAGGCGGAGGTGGACTCCAAGAACGAGGAGAAGCGCAAGCGCAACGAGGCCAAGGAGGAGGTGCAACGCAAAAAGGACGAGGAGCGTCGCAAGAAGGAGCAGGAGCGTGAGGAGGCCGAGCAAAAGAAGAAGCGCGCCGCCGAGTCCTTCTCCAAGTTCTTCGTGCCCAAGCAGCCCAAGTGCGGCAGCGGATCCAACAACACATCCTACCTGGAGCACGAGCAAAGCAGCTGCGACAGCTCCAAGGCCAGCAGCCAAACGCTGGCCTTTCGACCATTTCAGATCAAGGACGACATGCTGCTAGCACCGATCGTGCGCAACTCGCTCGGCCAGGAGCAGCGCTCCCAGCTAGATGGACTTTTTCGACACCGGGACGAGGAAGCTGACGACGAGGAGGAAGAGGAGGAGCAGGACATCGTCAGACGAAAGCCGCCGAATCGGGCTAATCTCTATCTTAGTGAGTTGAGCAGCGGACGGCGCAAGCCGCTCAAGATGCAGCGCGATGTGAAGCTCCAAAGACGCACCAAGGACGAGGAGGATGATGACGATGTTCAAGTGATAGGTAGGATATGGCTGCAAGATATTAAAGAAGCATTTGTTCTTCACCAATCATCTGCATCTACAGATTACCTTTCACCGGCGGGTCTGCCCATCGAGGTGGAGCAGCCCAAGCAGCTGACCCGAATGAAGGCCAAGTATCTGCATTTCGCCGACAACCGGAGGCCACCGTACTACGGCACCTGGCGTAAAAAGAGCAGCAGCATCTCCGCCCGACGCCCGCTGGCACAGGATAAGGTATGGATCACTTCTTCTGGCTTAAATATCATAACACAAATATCAATAATCATATAACGCAGGTGCTCTTCGACTACGAAGTGGACTCCGATTGCGAGTGGGAGGAGGAGGAGCCGGGGGAATCGTTGAGCGCTAGCGAGGACGAGAAAGAGAAGGAGTCCGAGGAGGAATCGGAAGAGGAGTACAACGAGTGGTACGTGCCGCACGGACATCTCAGCGACGAGGAACTGCAAAACGACGGCGACGGAATGGAAGACGGCCACACGCGGGAGGCGCAGAAGGCCAAACTCCAGGTGCTGCAGCAGGAGTTCGCTCAGGAAATGAAGAAGCAGACGAAAAAGATCAAGGCGCGCCTGTTGGGTCCCGTTTGGCTGGACGAGAACGGCAACAAGTCCGAGCTATTCCCAGCTATCTTTGCCCACACCATCGACATGTACGCCTGTTGGCAGGTGGAGCCACTCAGCCTAGAGCCTCCGCCAGAACCGGAGCGTCAGGATCAGACGCCAGAGCAGCCGGTGCCGCTGCAGCTGGACGATCGTCTCATGCAGCAGCTGGTGCGCCTTACCCACGGCAATCGGAACTCGAAGACGTTCCTGATCAACGAATATTTAGAGTACCTGAAAACCCAAGCGACCGCCGAGGCCAATCAAACAACGCTGCCCTCAAAGGCTGTGCTGCGCGAGAAATTCGACGAGCTTGCCAGCTGGAAGACCGTGGAGCTGAGCACACCCGAAGCCGCTGCCGCCAGTGCCAACAGCGCCAAAAAGGGCAGGAAACCGAAGAAGCGCCTCTGCTGGGTGGTCGCCAGCGATATGCTGGAAAAGTTCCAGCTGCCGGATCTCCAGTTGCAGAATCAATGGAACTACACGTTGACGCCCAAGGTTAGCGACGGACCAGATGCAGCGCAGCAAGAGCAAAGTCCACCAGCGGATGCGGTACCAGCCGCCTCGCCCGCTTCCAACCAGACCACAAACTCGGCACCCACAACGCCCATCAGTGGACAGACGCAGGCGGGTCAGGGCGTCAAGAAGCGGGCCACCCTGATCATGTCCGTGCCCAGGGATCAGCCGATTCCCTCGGCCACCAAGAACAAGCTGATTAGCCAGTTTCTGCAACGCCAGAGCGATGCCAGCAAACCCAAGGAGAAGATGCAGGAGAAGCCACCGCCCATTGTCTTCGATGATGTGGTGATGCTCTCGGATTAAGACTAGGATTAAGCTAGATCCCCTAAGGATCTTCCGCTTCCTGCTAAGCGAGTATTTTAAGAATACACATTTTTTTTGTCGCTAGTTTCACTCGTAAGTTGATTTAATTTTAAATGTTCCGATGTACGTTCGACTTGTATGTCCTTCTCAGCCAACCCATCCCCACCAGGGTCACCCCTGCCCCAACCAGCATCCCACCCACTCGATCGCAAAGTTTTTAAGAAGTTGAGCAACAGAAGCTCGCAGGATTGCAATTTTCATTGAGCCAACTAAACATATATAGTATATATGCAATAATACACTACCTACCTGATGATGATCTTTCATTTGATGGCGATTTTGGGTTCGCATTGGAAATATATAGACACAATACATAAATCTATAGCTACATTTTTCATTTCAGTCCCAAATTATTGGGGGTTTCTTGGTGGAAATCAGTGGAAACAGCGCTTGAAGTTATTTTTAAAACTTGTTTGTTTATTCTTTTTGCCATTTTTGTTACGATTTACGTTTCAATTAAATGAATTATTTAATATACATTTAGTTAAGATTCCCGACAAAAAAAATTAGAAGTGTGTGTTTGGGGATGTGTTGTCTTTAAAAACGTGGACGTGAACGTGTGTCGTACCATTAGATCTGCAAGAGTTAGAGTCCCATCTACATTTAAATACGATTATCCGATTATCCATTAATTATTGCTATTGTAATCGTTGTTTAATTGTTATCTGCCGTCGATATTAGTTAACCGCCGCCCCCCGTTTATCCTCCTTCCCACGTTCCCAAAAGTTTGCTATGCTAACTAAAAGAGCCGAGCATTGTGAGGAAATCTCAAGTTAAAAAAAAAGTGCGTTTACACAGGCGATTATTTTTGAAATAACCGGATGGTGGAGAGGATGGAGCCGCGCAGGAGAAGAGGCTGGGGGTTCCGCTAACAATGCTGATTTACAGGATCGCACATATAGCTTTGTATGTACACGAATATGTATCGTTATATTATATATAATAAGGCAAATCTGACGAGGGGCAATCAAAAGTGTGGCTTCCTTTCGTGTTTTTATGGATAGTGGTAAGTGCAGTGCGTTTCGGCCGTGTAAGGCCTCGTTGTTCGGTGAACCGTAGTGCAAAATGTAGCGTCATCAGAAAAGGCAGTCGTTAGACTAGGTGAGTTGGTCGTAAGTACAAAATATTAGGAGGGGCGTTAAACTAATCCATTGCTGCTATTACACCTATGAAACGCACTGCCTGAACGCATTCATGTATTGTCACAGAAACCAGTCATTCGTGTGTGTGTGTGTATATTTTTGATTAGTTTTAAACAGCGAAAAATCGTTAAGTACTTAAATGTTAAGATCAAGTCATTTACAAAATCATTTGCATGTTTTCACAATGCAACACATGTCAAGTTGGGGCTTTCACTTAGGAAAGTTCGTTTAAGAATTTAAATATTCTGGCTTGTGTACAAGTACAAGTAAATTGAGGACAATTCTAAAGAAGTTTGCCCAGAAGGCTTCCTCGCTTGGGAAAAAACTATTAGTTTGAAAACCTAAGAACACTTCGAATCAAGTATTTTTTTTTTTTCGTTTAAAACAATTACATTTTTATAGCCTACTAGGAATAGTTCCAAAATACCGTCCTTTTCTTTTCCGTAACGTAAATAAGAGCTCTGATATCTAAGTAAAATTAATTCATACTTGTCCCATCTATAAAATCGACCCAGCCTAAGGTGTGTGATAAGCGTTTCGTTGTCGTCAAACTCTCCCTTCGTTTCCATTTTGTTATCAAGTTATTTGGTCGTCTTGTCTTTTAGGCTTCGGCTGCTCCACTCATGTGTCCACTTCGGCATCGCTTGAAGCTGCTCCTGCCTCCAGCTGGGAGCCACTGCGTCAGGGCAGCAGAAGCGGGCGGAAGTAAGCACGACAGAAGATCGTCGATGCCGAGGGCGGCAGATCCTGATTGCGATAGTACATGTTGCACTCCCGCTCCGTCAGCTTGTCGAACACGGCTGCATACTCGCGATGGAATGTGGCCAGGTCCACGTTGGACCTACCGATGGCGGTCAGGGCCAGGAAGAGTATGTCGCGATAGAACGAGTGCGATCGCTCCACGCCGTTGCTCTTCAGCTTGTGTCGCTCATTGGCCAAGCGCTTGAGAGGAGTGGCGAAGTCATTGCACCGGATGGCCGAAATGATTTGCTGAATGACACTGGGTGACACAGAGACATCATTGGTATAAGCACTAACTACTATCTTGTTTGCATCTACTCACTTCTTGTTGAGCTGCGCCTGATCGGTGAGCAGCGCCTTGATGAGCGGACTCGTCGGCTGGGTCTCCCTGTACAGCAAGTACATGGGTGGACCACTGGCCTCCGTATGCAGGCTCAGATTGTCCCACAGGCACTGGATGTGCACCGTCTTCACCTTGCTCAGCGGATCGATGTGCTCCTTGTCGCTCTAACCAGTTGAGAAATCAAACAATGGTAATCAATGGTACATCATCATAAGGAGCCACATTGAATGACTTACCGGCACGGGCAGACAGAGCTCGGGCAGGTGCGTCTTGCTCTCGATGCGCTCCATCAGCCAGAGCAAGTTCCAATAGATGATCGGGTGCTCATCGACAAATTCCGGTTTTATCAGCGCAATGTCGCCCTCCTGCGTGAGTATGTTCTCCAGCTCCTTGCGCAGCACCAGCGGATTTAGATACGGCACGGTCAGGCTGGTCTTGTGGCTATTGCCGTTGGCTATTTGCTCCTTGCCGTCCTGCAGCGGATCCGACTGTTCCGACTCCTCCACCTGCCGTTCGATCTGTACGCTGAGGAAAGGCACCGTGAGCTTGTTGCAGGCATGGCAGGTGGTGTTCAGGTTAGAGTCCTCCGCCGTCCAGCCGCTCATGATCTCCTCGTCGTAGACGAGCACCGAGCAATTGTGGCACTGCGAGCAGGTCGTCAGCTGGATCAGCACATCGCAGTCACGATCCGCGGCGTTCTGTGGATTTAAAAGTGCAAAAGTGGTTGAGGATACAATCACATTCCAGGCTATCAGTACTAACCTCGCTTGTTAGACTATAGAGGTTGTCGGGCACAGCGGGAAAGGCGTGCATGTGAAGGGCGCCGGTGGAGCTGTTCTCGCCGAGCGGCACGAGGTTATTGTAGCTGGATTTACGCGACTCGCTGAGCCTGCCCCATGGATCCAGGTCGCTTGAGACGCGACGCAGCTTGCCCTCCTCGTGGACGGCGGCATCGTGCTCCTCCTGCTCCGCATTGCCGTGCTGCGAATGATGATGATGGTGGTGGTGCGGATGATGGTGACCATGATGCAGGCCATGCGGATGGTGTCCATTGTTCGTTTTCGTCGGCGTTGAATTGGCCGATATCACGCCTTTGATCTCGTCGAACTTTTTGGTCAGCGAATTGGCCGCCGATTTGATGCTGCTCAGACTGCCCTGGATCAACTCGTTCGACTTCTTGCCCGTCAAGCTGGGACTGGATGGTACAAAAGTCGAGAATTAATTGGGTTGATTGGGCTTAAAGGCTAAACAATAATGAATTATCATATTTCTATGTACAACGAAACGAGAATGAGTTAATGTCATTAGCAGCTGATTTCTCTGGTTTTATCTTAGCAATAACTGGTTAATATTATTCTTAAGTCTTACGGTAGTTTTAGGAAATCCCTAAAGTTAATCCAAAAGTTATATACATATATGAGATCGGGGAAATCAGCTGCTGGTGGTGCTGTTATATATCGCATGGTGGTGCGGTGCTTGTGAATGGCCGTTAGTTAGTTAGTTTGTTCGATTTAATCGAGTTAGTGTGAATGCTTTGCGTGGCTTTAGTCAAACCTTGAATTGCCCGCCACCAACGAAGTTTTTTTTAAGGAGATTATAAACCATAACCATAACTGTAACGGTAACCGTACCCAGAACACAAAACGAAAACAAGAGGTTAAGACTCTGTTGTGTGTGTGGGTGTGTGTGTTTTGTTGTGCCGCTGTGTGTTAATTGCCGCTGTCCACTTGTACATTGCAAATTATTAGTATTGTCATGTTTTACAAAACATAAAACAAATTTAAGTACAATATAGTATTTAGAAATTAAGAAGACAAGACATAGGAACATCTCTGAAAAACTGAAACATATAACATAAACTTAAGATTTACATTTGAACACAAGGAACAGATCAAAGTGGGAAATGAGATTATCTTAACTTATCTTTCAAATAAAAAAAAAACCTCCATCACCGAGAGAGCACAATTTGAATTCCAGGTGAAATAGCGTGGAAAGCAACACAACACACAAGTGGGTGTAGTTTTCGGGTGTTTGTTTGTCAAGTTGTTCTCTAAGAAAGGTCTCCACTTACCTTATGCTCGATATATTTTCTATAATATTGGCGGGCAATTTCAAGTCTTTCTTAAGGGACAATCGTGCGGGTGAATAACGTCTAAGATATAATTATATATATATATATATGTAAATAAATCATAAACGAAATGTGGCACAGAAACTGGTTCGATTCAGAAAGAGGTAGTAGAAATACATGGCTTCTCCAGTTTTCCACACCATTTGATTGAATTGAAAAATTCAGAGCATTATCAAATGGTTTAAGCTTATAACAAGTGATGTGAAAAAGGTGAAAAGCCATGTTAGTTAGGGAAGAAAATTCGAAAAAAAAGGGGAAACTAATCCGCTTGTTTTGGTGATTGGACTGTGGAATGCTTGTGGAATAGTGTGTTCAGATGATTTAAGGGAGATACAGAATGAGGGATCGGAGGAGGAAAGGCTGTGGAACGCCGGAGTTACCCGAACGTGAACTTCAGCGAGGATCCGATGTTGGCCAGGCTGTTGGTCACACCGCTGCTGGCCACCGGCATCGTTTCCGAACGGTGCATACTCTTCCCGATCTGCGTCGACTCGTCGAAAGTGGCGCTCCTCTGGCCCCGGAACAGGATCGGCTTGTCGCTGTATATGCTGCTGTCGATCTGCGACTGTGAGTGCTGCTGCTCCTGCTGCGTCTCCTGCGTGGGCGTGGCACTGGCGGCGGACTCCTCCTCGTTGAGAGCACCCAGTGGATCGTTTTGGGTCACGGGCGTGCGTGGCGAGATTCTAAAATATAAAGTCTTAATTCGATTTCGATAAGCTAAGTAGTATTCCCAAACTCACTTGGTTGGACTCTGCACTCGCTGACGTGCCCGCTGTGCGGCCACATGCTCGTCGACTTCATCTTCGTCCTCCTCGTCCGCCTCGTAGTCTCCTCCACCGGCGTATTCCAGGTCATCGGCGCCCGCTTCCAGTTGCTTTTGCGGCGTGCTCGGCGATCCGGCCGTGTATTCATCTTCGTCCTCATCCTCATCATCGTCATCGCCGCCGCCAATGCTCATGATCTGTTTGCGTGGCTGCTGTTGCTGAAGTGCCTTGGCCAGGATTTCGGTGTCACCGCCATAGGTCGGCGTATTCGGGGCGCTGAGTTCGCCGGGTATGAGCAACCCAGTGTTGTTGACCGCATCGCCCATTGTCTCGTTATTGCCGCCCGTCACCGTCTGCCGCACAATGCTGCCCAACTTGTTCCTGAGCCGATCGAAGGCGGCAAAATCGAGCAGTCCATGGCCACCGCCATCGCCGGAGGAGGAAGCCAAACTGGTGCGCGACTGTCCGTCCACCGTTTCCAGGGTGCTGAGGTTCTGGTCCTGGGACGCACTGAGCGACTTGTTCACCTTGGAGGCGGCCCTTTGTTTGCCAGCCTTGCGGAACTGCGCCGCTCCCAACACCACGTTCTTAATGCGATTCCAGCGGATCTGGCTGATCGTGGTACTGTCCTGGGGCCACTGCGACTCAAGGACGCAGCGGTTGTAGAAGCCATAGGTGAGCGCATTGGCCTGCACGCCAGAGCGTTTCATCAGGTAGTGCAGACGGACGGCCAGCACAGGCAGATTGTGAATACCGCATAGCTGCATCATGATCCTGTAGCAGAACTCGTCACAGGTGATCTTTAGACGACTGGCTCGCACGAGGACATCGTAGGCGGCGCGCAGTATCTCTGGCTCCTTGCCGGCGTGCCGCGGATCCAAGACCATGGATGGCAGGATGAGGAAGTACAGCGAGTAACAGGTGGCCAACAAGTATTTGGACCACGCCTCCGGATGCTGCTGACAACGGCTGGCCATCTTCTGGGACAGCTTAATCTCGTGTTTGGTTCGCCGGGCAATGGGTGATCCTGGCGAGAGGGAAGCGTTCAGCTGCAGCTGCAGAAATTTCGATAAAGCCGTCTTCTTCGTGCTCTGCAACAGTTCCGGTTGCAGCGTAAAGTTCTCGTAGTTGTAGGCTAATCCTCCTCCTCCGCCGCCAGGCTGAGATCCCGCCGGAGTTACGCTGTCCGGCGGAAAGATGTACTTGGTGCGCTCGCTGTTCTGCCCCGTGTCCCAGTCCACCAAATGCAGCTGGGCGGGCGTTTCATCGTAGTTGCCCACCTTCTCCGCACACTCGTCGAAGAAGCTGAGACCATGATCGCCATCGGAGACAAAGGAACGCTCCTCAATGAAACGGATGAACATCTGGGTCTTCATCATCAGCTCGAAGAACTTCTGGTGCGACTGTTCGTGGGCAGTTCAAAGTGTTTTGTCTGACTGACTAAGCAAACAATACTAAAACAGTTTTCTTACCTTATCACGCGATCGCAAAAAAGCCTTCAGCTGGAAGAGGGCACTTGGATCGGTGGCTCCCACCGATGGTGCCTTGGATATGGGCACCAGAAAGTCTCTGTAGCCGCGCAGAATGCTGGCCATGAAGAGCAGAAAGGCCTCCTGGATGCGCTGCTCCAGCACCAGTTCTCGTTTCCGCTTTCGAATATCGCGATCCAAACTGTTTGTGGAGTCATAGCTAATGGGCTTGGCATTCTCCAGTTCGGTGAGCGTCTGGCGAAGTAGGCGGGCTGCCCGTTTCGGCAGCAGCTTGGGTGACAAGTGACGCTGCGACTCACATAGCTGCAAGTATGGTAATAGGTGCGATATTGATTCATTAGGAACACATTTCCAATCGGAAAACTAGGCCCAAACGTACGCTAATGTTGTTGGTGTCCAAATCGATGCAGGTGACATCCGTGGGCGGCTCGTACAAATCGAAGAAGCGCGAGTCCACGCCAATGAGATAAGGCAATGGGGCATGGAGCACCTCCGCCAAGCCCAGCGGACAAAGTGGGATGTACGGACACTGCCACTTGAACGGAAACAGCAGGGAGACAATGGCTTCGGCCACAGCAGTCAACGTGGCAGGTCTGCGGCGCGAATAAATCGATATGTAGGATACGGTAAGGATATTCGGTACATGTGATGCACATACCTGAGTGAGTGGATGAGTATCTTCTGTTCGGTGAGGGCCAGCAGCAGCACATGCAGACAGTTGTCGGTGCCCAGGTTCTGGAGCAGTATGTGGAAACCGGCGCCACTTCGCGGCAGCGGGGAATCTTCCGGCTGTGTGAGCAGTATGCGATCGTTGGACTCGCTGGACAGCTGCAGGTGAATGCTGGGCGCCGGAAACGGTACTTCGTCCAGCAGCTGGGTGATGTAGCGCTCCACGGGAATGGGTATATTAACGTCATACAGAACCATTCGCTATAACGATAAAACCAGATATGGATTAGATTCTATCAAAGTTATGGGGAGTGTAAGCTCACATGAAGGTACTTCAGCCATTTGTCGAAGGTGTCGCCAAAGGGATGATGCGACAGCAGACATATAGCCTTGATCATGTGCAGCGAGTGCTGGGCGCCGAACTCCTCGTCCCAACCGAGCAGCTCCTTCTGCTCAGCCGACAACTTTGACTCACTGAAAGTGTAAATCCTTAGTGTATATAATTTTTGAAATATATTCAATTGCAATTTACTCGTAATCCTCGTAGAAAGTTAACGCCGATCCGTAAACCTTGTAGGTGCCATCGCTCACGGTGAGCACAAAAGTGCTGAACACCGGACTGATGGGTTTCCGCTTCTCCGTGCCGTTGACGTGTGGCCAGGCCTCCAGGGAGGCGCCCATTGGCAGGCAGAAGAGCGGCACGCTCGGGCACAGATTCAGCGGGAAGTCGGTGTGGTCGAAGGTGGGGTAGCGCAGCAGGATCTCCGGCTTGTAGCTGATGTGCTTAGGCCGGTACATGGACTTCTTGTAGCACAGGTAGACGTCGCTGCCAACATAGCCCTTGTTCAGGGTCTTGTAGATTAGGCAAAAGGCGTGCGGAGCCCGCTCACCCTTGCTCTGGACAATGACGCACAGTTCGGTGACCACCAGCTCGTTGCAGGGCATGTCCGCTCGGGCGCGTCGGTACGTGAGGAACGTCTTCGCGGACGAGTTGTTCACATTGGCCACCCTGCCGCCAGGCGTCTCCGCAACGATTTCCGCATCCGACATGATCCGCTCGTGGCCATCGTACAGGACTCCTGCAAGAGTGGAAAAGATTAATATAAAAGTCAAGTTTTATTACTTAGAAATGACGACGCAAGCATTTAATCACCTATAACTGTACATTTTATATTGACTGTGAACGATTTTATTTGATTTAAATAAGCAACAATTTGTTGGCTTTATCACGAGTCGTGTCGAGATTACAATATTTAAATTTACTTTCGTTATCAAGAAATAAAGCCCAGTCTTTCATTTCGATTTCTTAAATCTACCAAAAATAACTTGGAGTTCTTAGAAAAAAAAAAAACACAACCGGCAGAAATGCACCCACCTATGTCCACCAGCGGCGGGCGATCCTTGCCACGCCGGAAGTAGATGTAGCAGTCGGTGGTGCGGACCGATCCGTGATTGAGGTTCGCCTGTAGACCCGTGGGCGTGTGCGAGAGGATCTCGTATCCCTCGGGCACCTCCTCGCCCAGCAGCGGGAAATAGACGCCGATGTCCGTGATCGGTTCGATGGTGGTGGCCGCTCTCAATCTTCCCGAGTCATTGAAGCTGTTCTCCTGCAGCAGCTGCGGATTCTCCGGCATTCCGGCCACCACAAAGTAGTCGGCGATGCGCTTTTCCTCCATGGCGGCGCCGTTTCCTCTGCAAGAGACAGCAAAAGACCCCGAGTGAGTGGTTAATTTCTTGGCATGGCGGGACTGGCAGACCAGATAAGATAAGGTCGACAGGGAACACCAGTTCTACTAGTTGCGGTGGCTCCCAATTTCACATTAATTAATATTTTGTTAAGTAATCATCACCTGGGGCCAAAGTTAATAGTTCTTCTTCCGAGGGTAAGATTCAGATAAGCGGCACGCACAAGTAATCGTGTGATTCCCTTGGTTCGTGCAACGGACATGAGGAAACATATATAAATCTTTATGTTTTTAAGATTTCATGAAAAGAAACATGTTTACTTTGCGGTTTTTCGAACGATGTGAAAATGATGTTATCTCTTGAAAACCAAATGGTAAAAAAGCTGAGAACTGATATCTTTAATATTTCATCACATCCGATCGCATTACCCACAAAGAAGAACCGCAAGATATTATGATTATTTTGTGGGTGACCCACTGGAGTACTGGTTGGTGACACCAAGCGCATGCTTCACTGTATCTTTGCCCGCTGGGCGCAAAATGCTTTTGTTTACATATCATATAATGTCGGCGTCCGATTGGAATTGCATGCATTAACTGATATTCTGATTGGACTTTGTATGCTGGCGACTTTTTTTTTATGCTTCGCGCGGCAGCAGCGACAAAAGCAACAGCAACAACAGCGACAGCAAGAACAAATGGAGCTGGGGAAAACAAGTTCCGCTTGATGATTCAACTTCCTTCACTTCCGCTTTACAGCACAATAGCACCAACGCATTTTGTTTGTGTTGATTGCTGATGCGATGTTTTTGTTTACAGGAGTCCAATTGGCAGGTGTGAGTGGAAGACGTAGGGCACAGGGCGCAGGGGAAGAGGGGCTGGCTGGTTAACTTACTGCACTCCCGTTAGTTGTCCTCCAAGGGGGCGCGGGGACGAAGGGGGCGTGGGCAACCTTCAGTTGCTTTTGCTGTTCGCCTTGGACTGCAATTGTCGCTTTTCCTTCGCTTTTCTTCTTCACACTACGTTAATTTCCACACACCAACACTCACCGCACGCACACACACACACACGCACACACAGTTGGACTACTTGAGAGTTTTCCTTTACATCATTTTCACAGTTTTCCAATTGGACTGCTTAACTGGGCCACTTTGACTAAGACGCGCCAAGTGCGTTGAAATCCACGAATTTAGCTACTTTAAAAGCTACGCAAATACGTGTGGAGTGCAGTGGACAGAAAAGTAAGGAATAATGTTCATTTAACTGGCCTGCCAGCCGTGTGCGCGGCTCGGTGTGACTGGCGGAATGTGCCAATCGCCTGTATGCGCTGCTTGGCGAACTATATAATTAACATGCAATACGAAACACGCGACTATTATTATCGGATTTACTATTATTAATAACTATTTGGCCTTTGCTTCAGGCCATTTTCAGCGTTGCCAGATAAGACTAGCTTTTGGTCTATCGATAAGCCTAAATGCTGATTACTTTGAAAGTATATCATCGCCAATCGCAAACTTTTTCCGCCTGGTTGAATTATAATTTTCAAAGACTAATTTCAAACAATTTGAACGGAGTAATTACAGAGGCCACTTACATGGATGCGTAATAATTTATTCTTTATTCTTTAATTTTGACAGCTGTTTTTTTATTTCTATTTGATATATTTAACGCTTATCAAATCGATAACGATGCCTTTGGATGCCTACTACTCTCGATAGACTCACCGTGGCATAAGTTGCCATCTCTAAATTTCTGGCCATCTCAATTGCAAGCTTGAAACGTGTGAAATATGGAACAAAATGCGAAGCCTAAACGCTCCTTTAAGCGTCCGTTTACCTTTCCAAAGAACTGTGTTTACCGCCCTCTACGTCAGATAAGCAACATGGAGCGTAGCCAGAAGCTGTCCGCCGAACAACCCACCTGTGAGTAAGCAATGAATGTGGATTCGCAACGGCATCCATATGTGTACTTCACATTGCAGACTTCACGCTCAATGCACCGCCCTCGTTGGTTCCGGCCAAGAAGTACTCGGATATCAGCGGTCTGCCCGCTCCTTATGCCGATCCGCACACGAAACTAAGGTTCGCCAGCGCCGACGAGTACGCGTCCATGCAGCACATGCCCTCGGACATCGTCAATGGCTACCTCATGGTGCGCGGCTATACCAGCGCCGTGGGATAGTTTGTTCGATCCATATACTGCATACATCCCAAGTACTCGCTGTGTTCCGCACCTGGAGGCCTTGCGTTGCAACTACCACTCATAATAGGCAATTAGAGCGCTGCTGACCTTACTCTTACTGGCATTGCGTGCGAGGCTGTTGCTTTCAAGTGATTCGATGACTGTTTCCTGCCTGGAACACCGCGTTCAAGGGGAGTTACATCCACAATTACCATATATATATATATATGCATACACTGCCTAAAAGGAGATGATCTCTGTAAATTAGTTATAGAGATTTGTCACTAGTTTGACCGCAAAAATAGATTAGGTAATTCCAAGGTGAGATGAATACCTTGGCGGTTTGAAAGTGTCTAAATTAACGAAACGGCTGCCACATAGATCCTAATGCGAAAAGCAAATATTTAAACAGCCGACTCGTGCAAGTTTGGAGTTCGCAATGAACGGCCCACAGATTAATATAGTGTTAAGTTAACCAGCTATACAAAATTCAGCAAGAAGGCAAAGTAAACAAAACTGAATAATATGATTAATGAGTTTAAGATATTATATTCATTTTCTTATCGGGCATTTTGGCGAAAGGACGATTTATAAATGTTTCATCAACTATATTCTATACTCGCATAGTCATTATTATTGTGTATTATTTGAGGACGATTTATAAATGTTTCATGAACTATATTCTACATTCGCATGGTCATAATTATTGTGTATTATTTAGCAGCTATCAGAAGTACCAAAAGCAAGTTTCTAAAACTTTTGTAATTACTGGGGCTTCTCCCTCGTTCGCTCAGGTCCTCCATTCGTCATCTCTCCCGAAAGTGTTATTCGAGCTCCAATACAAAGAACCGGACTAGTGGCTCCGTGATTCAACACCATTTTTCCACCTCATTCCATTTTGTGGCAGTCGACTCCGGCTTATTCCTTACGGCTTTGGACGCTAGCCAGCTTGGTTGATGGGCCGGCTAATACTGTTCGGCTGTGTCAGCATCTGCAGGTCCGAGCGGAAGCTCCTTGGCAGCCCCGAGATGTCCAGCTGGTGCTTGAGCACCACCATGGTGGCCAGGGTTTTTAGAGTGGGCTCAAAGTCGAGCACATGCAGATCGCTGTAGTCGATAAGCGCCACACCGGGCGGAACAACTCCGCCAGCCGCTGCGGCTCCGCCCGTCTCTTGAGTGGGTGAAACAGCTGCCGGCGAGCTGGAGGAGCCGCTCCTTGGACTGGTGCCGCCAAACAGGAACATCCTAGTGCCCATCACAATGGCGCACTGTCTCCGACGCGCCGTCGGTGCCTTGCCGTTGGCCCGTATCAGGTTCCACAGCTTGGTGCGCGGATCGAAGGTGTACAGATCGTTGAAATGCTGATCCAACAGGCCATTATAGCCACCGAAGACATATATCAGCTTGTTGTAAACGAACATGCTGTGGCTGCGTCGACCAACGGGCACCTTACCGGCCGTGAACGGTCGATGCCACACCTTGGTCTTCATGTCCAGGTAGACGATCTCGTGACAGTAGGTCTCCTCCTGGCTGTGGTACGGACTGTGCTTATCGCCCCGCCCGCCGAAGATGTACATTCGCTCCTGTTCGTAGGCCACCGACGCATGAAAATCTCTGTAGCTGGGCGGCACGCCAAATGTCTGAACATAGCGCCACTCCATGGTGTCCAGATTAAGGGAATGCACATCGCTGCTGAACTCGTTGATCTCATCGACGAATCCACCGAAGATGTACATACTATTGCCAATGACACAGGCCGAGTGACCATCCCGCGCTCCGGGTAGACAGCCAGTGACCTGGGGCCTCGACCACTGCGCTGTCTTGGGATCGAAGCAGTAGAGGGTATTGCAGAGATTCTCGTCGTTGCGACCGCCCCAAATGTAGATGCGATCCTTGTAGGCCACCACCGTGTGTCCGTAGCGCTGGAAGGGCACCAGCGGATACTTGAGTGGCACACCCGCGTCGTCCAGCTGCTGGGGCACCAGAGTCCAGCGCATTGTGTGTGCATTCAGGGCGTGCACATCGATGGGCTCATTGTAGCGATAATCGTATCCGGTGCAGTAGCCACCAAAGCTGTAGATGAAGTCGCCCACGCCCACCGCTGCGTGATTGACCCGCTGTGGCCCACCGTCCAGATGCACCGTCCACAGCATGTCTTGGCCAACTGGATAAGCTGTGCGCTGTGGGCTGCGAGCCGTGTAGCACCAGTGTGCTGTGCGAGGAGACGGAGATCTTTGCTTTGGGCCCAAGCTGCCCGAGCAGCCCAAGCAGCCAAAACACACAAAGGAAAGCAAGTGCGCCGCAGTTGTCGCTCCTTTTGGGAGCGGGGGCAGGGTGGTGCGGGCGCAGGTGCGAGCAATTGAAGGCCACACAGGTATAAACACTGATACCAAGCGCTAGCTGCGCTCCGCTCTGCCAGTTTTGCCAGATGTTGAAACGAAACGAAACGGATCGAATTTTTGAACAACACAAGCACACAGAGTTGCGTGCGTGAGCGGACGCACGAAATAGCAGGGCTCCACTGGGTCGTGCTGTTATCGATATCGATAGTATAGATTTCTGATTGACAATTGCATTTAAAAAATGACAAATTCGAAAATCCAATGTATTTGCATTAAATATTTAGCTATTTTAGCGAAACAGTTGCAATGGCAATGTGCATTTACACTAGATTGATTTTTAAGATGAAGCTCCAAACAATGAATTAGAATATTCTAATGTCTTTGGTCAATTTACCTGAACTTTTTTTCACTCAATCACAAATTCTCATTGAATATTCTTAGTTTTTGCAAGCTTAGTTGCGATATTTATTTACTGTTGTATATATGTGTTTTTATATACGTCAAGTGTTTGTGTGTAAATTAGATTGATTGTAGTACAAAAGTTATAACAAAATAAATAACAAGAAATCATTTAATACAATATTACGCGAACATACATTATATATGATGCAATCTATGCACATTTTGGTTTACGAATAGTGGTCCCCATGTGTCTGGCCACAAAAAAATAAAGGGACGCCGCAGCGGGATTGGTACGAAAATTGGAGGCAAATCAAATGCTACGATTGCAGGGAAGGGGTGGGCGGGGGGGTTGGGGTGTAATGGAGGAAATGGGGTATTCGAAGCCCCGCCTCCTATACATTCGTGGGCGCGTCCATGCCGCAGATAACCGACTTAACCACCGACGCCGCCGAAATGGCAGCGAAGTTTTGCCACTTCCTGGTGGACGTGCCGTCCTTGTAGTCAGCGATGCCCTTCACCAGTATAAAGCTCTCTCTGCAATTGCCAATGATGCTGTCCAGCACGCTGCTCATCTCCACATCGGTGGCCAGTAGGCCGTACTTCCTGGCGAACTGGGTGCGCAGCTCGTCGCTCCTCACCAGATCCCTTCCGGATCCAATGGGACCCAGATGGAGTCGCAACCGATTGACACCGTCCACCTCGTCGGCGGCAATGGGATGGGCCACCTCGATCACCTCGTTATTTCCAATGTTCATAAACAGTTTGTCCGTCCGCGCGTCCGGCCGGTTGAAGTCGGCATCCGTCTTCTGGGCCAACGCCTGTTGGGCCTGGTTCAGGTAGTCCTCCCACGGCCGCTTCACCTGCATGTTGGCCTGCAGGCTCTCGGCGATCTGCTGCAGCGAATCGTTCACCGGGAAGTAGGTCTTCACGTCCTCGCCGCTCTTGTACAAGTACACGTACGGTTTCTCCTTGCTGTGAAGAGCCATACATGAATGCGATTGATAGATTGAAGATTTTATATTCGTGTAACTTACCTATTGCTGATCAGTGCCCGCTGTTTGTCCACATACGAGATGACCACATCGCCCAGTCGCACGTGCTTCTTATAGTCCGTGTAGTGGGGAACGCCACCGGCTACGCCCACGATGAAAACATAGTCGACCTTTTGGAATGTGCCCAACAGACGGGTTGTGGTATTGCCCGTCGCCGTCATCGCCTCCCGATTGCTGCCCACCGACGGGAGCTTGGTGCTCACGATCCTGTGCGCCCCGATATTGCCCAGAGTATACACATTCGATTCGCCTGTGGAGTAGAGAGAAAGTTTGGATCAATTGATTGGCTTACAGAAAGCGGTTTACGTTCAGGACATTGATAGATACATATATACCAAATTATACAAAGAGGAATGAAAAGAACATGAAATAAGGAACAAATCATATTTAAAAAAAGAAAAAGAAACACCAATTATAATTTTCCATACATCCCATATTCTTTTGCGATCAAAATACAAAACATAAACCAATTAATGAACCGAGTGTGTGACGGATCTAATCAATCCGTCTAATGACGTAGTTACATGTGTATATGTACAATATAAGGTCATGTATCCTGGGGCAATCCTTTACCATAACAACAAAACAAATGAAACAAAACAAAGCACCGACGACGATACAGCACAGACACACAAAGGACACGAAAGTTACAACAAATCGAATTATTCTAGGCCAAGTTCATAACTTTCTATCCAAGTTTATGGCAACTCATTCGCGTACAGTGCGCACTCGATACATGCGAACGCTCCATGTTCAATCGATTGCATTACTATTGTTATTTTTGATTCAAAGATGATTCTTTAGAGTATTAATGATCTAAAAAAAACTCATGAACTTGACCTTGGATATACATATGGGTGCTTCTGAGTTAAGGAGTGGATTCTGGACATTTAGCTTACCGAATCTTCGTTTCTTTTTGGACTTTCTGAGTGAGTTCGTTAGATTGGGATCGGAATCTGTTACATGGTTTGGTATTTTTCGATTCGGGGGAAAGGTGAAAGGTTTGTATTTAATTAATATCATTGCAGGCAAGTAAACATCAGCAAATTTGTATGCAAATTCATTCGTTTATGGCGAAATTTTCGTGGTGATGAGGATATATATATATTTTTTTTTTGTTTCCACAAAAGTCGAGGTATTTGGGATACAGAAGTGGAAAGAGAGAAACAGAGAAAAGACGGTTAGACGAGAGTTTGATTAGTAAGAGTTGAGGGAAATTCGATTCGCTATCGAACTGAACTGAACTGAACTGAACCACCTACCGACTGTGGTGTATCGGACGAATGTCTCCTTGTTCTCGAGCATTGCGTCCACGGCGAGCTTCTCGCAATATTGCGCCGTGATGATGGCAATGGTGGGCTGCTTGTTGGAGGCGATCGTGGGCATCTGCTTGACCACCTTAATCTCCTTGTCCTCGTGATGGATGCGAGTGTACGCATTGTACTCCATCGACTTGATCAGACCGCGCTCCTGCAGTGACTTGATCACCAGCAGCACATCCTGCTCGCTCCAGCCGTAATCCCTGCATTAAACAAAATGAATTAATTACATCTCAGGTCTAGACTTCAAACGGATCTTGATGTACTCACTTGGCCAGATCCTCGGGGGACACGGGATTGGGATATGCCTGCTCGATGAGCTCCAGCACCTTCTCCTGAGTCAACGGCGGTGATTCGAACTGCGATTCCTCGAGCGAAACTACGGGGATGAGAGCAAAGGAAACAACAAACACGATTAAAGCACAATGTCTGGGCAATTCCCGCTACCAATGGTTATACATTTAGCAAGGACTCTTCTGTTAGCGGGCAATGACATCTACTCTGAGCGGTGGGCGTGGCTGGTTAGGCGGTGTCTGTTAGTAAAGGAAACGCACAGGCACACGAGCACACACACACACAGTCAGACGGCTGGCAGGGCGGTCAATTAAGTGCTCAAGCAGCGCATTTTAATTGCAGACAGCAGACAAATTGGACACTCGAGATGTCAACTGCATTTTGAGGATAACTAAAGGGGTAGGGAATGCTTTCGGGAGTTTCAAACCAGCACAGGATGCGGAAGACAACAGCACAAGTAGAAAGACCAAAATTGCAGGGTATTATTTTTTCCGACAGATTTCCAAGTGTAGATTCACCACCTAGCTGAATTAGCAATGGAAACTCATGTGGCATCCTTGTGGATTTGGAGCAGTAACTGCAGAGCATTTGACACTAGCAATTTTATTTTATTTTATTTCGCTTTTTTACATATCCGTTCTTTGTTTTTCAATACTCTGAAGTGCACAACACTTTTTGTGTACATATTTAATGCGTTCTGTTTTTTTTTTTAGTGAGTTTTTAGTGCGTGCATTAGTACGAAAAGGAGAAACGAAATAAAAAAACGAACGAACAACAGGAAAGGCGGCGAGGAAATGTGCAACGAAGCGGATACAAAACGAAGTTCGTTGAGCGGATTGGATTAGATGATGATTAGTTGTGGGGAGCACTGGAGCAGTGGGCCATTGGAATCGGGATTCATTTCCGCCGGGCGCTCAGCTGCTCGGTGTACATGTCCAGCCAAATGGCCTTCATCAGATTGTCGCCGTCACCTGTCTTTCGCTGCGCCATCAGCGCCTCCTCGAACTTTCGGTTGCAGTCGCCGTAGCAGTAGATGATGTACCCATCCCGGGCTGATATCCAAACAAATAGAAATAACCACCCGCACAGCCCAGAGGATAGATGGAGCCATGTAGTTCAGATGAAAAGTCAATTTCGCATACTACAATCGACTCGGAAAGTTAAGTAAGACATGGAATTTGATATTCACCGAGCAAAAATGCATAAAAATAGGCTACTCACAATATGCAGTGGCATAAATTTGATTCAAATGGTACAATAACTCGAATATCAAGTTCCCTCTTATTACATCCGCATAGAAAGGAATAGGGTATACTCACGTGGTCGCGAGGGTGGTGCGGATGTCTCCTCCAGGATGCGCAGCTCAATCTCGATCGACTGGATCTCCGAGTATCCGTGCTGCAGGAGCTTCATTATCTTCTTGATGAAGCCCACGTAGTCTGTAAAGAGAAATAAAAAGCAAATCAAGCAAACCTAAAACTTCTCATAACCGCCTTCTTTACTTTGATAAGAAGTTCTGGATTTTCTTATCATATTTAATACAAGTAAACCATAAACCATATGTATACATTTAATAGAGGCTTGAAACCATTGGTTCTACTATCAAACCACAACTGCTTTCAAATCAATTCAGACCCACCTCTGGGAAAGTCCTGCGGACTGACCAGCTCCTTGAAGAAGTCCTGGGCTATGTGCGCCTGCTTCTCCTCGTTGGTCAGCCAGTCGCGGAACCAGAAGCGCAGGGTGCGCGACTCCTGCGAATGCTTGCCCGTATTGGCGCTGACCAGAAAGACGCGGAATTCCAGCGATAGCGCTGCCGCCTTGCTGGCGCTCTTCTGTCCGGCGACCGTGTCCTTGTTAATGATGATGCCCGTATGATCACCGCCGGCGACATGAACGCGATCATTGATCTCATCGACCAGTTTGCGTTCGATGAGGATCACCGTACTGTTGGCCGTTTTACCGCGTGGCGTCATCACAACCTGTTCTGTGCGTGGTGGCGACTGGCTCCTTTGAACGCCGCTCGAGTTCTGAGCCAGCGGCTCCTGGTCTTGGACTGCGACAATTTTGTTATAGTTTTTATTGCCATTCGGCAGGGTTCCGTTGCCAGTGCCCGTTCCTATGCCTGTGCCGTTCCCAATACCATTTCCATTGGCTGTCTGCGATTTGTTTGGCTTGGGGGGCGGCGGTGGCGGCGCCATCTGTATGTGACTCCTGCGCTCCGACATGGTGCTGGTGCTAGTTGCTCCGCCTTGCTCCTCCTGTTCCTTGGTGCTGGAACTGCTGCTCCTTCGATCCGATACGATACCGCTGCTCCGGCGACGTCCTTGAGCCCAAACTTGCTGCTGCTGGTGCTGCCGAAAGAAAGCAAAAGTCGACTGTCATTAGTGGCTGACAAACAGGGAACTTTGCCTACGGTGGACACTTATTTAATAATTAAGTATGATGCAAAATAAACAAATTTCTAGCATAAGAATATCTAAAACTTAGTTTCTATAGTTTATTTGTTTTCTGGCTTCAAGCAATGTAACCCATTTGCCACACGTGGCAGTTAAAATATCGCTAGTAGCGACTCTGCACTGTGCCAGCTGTATTTTTAGCCCGGTACTCGGATTACCATATTTTGCCCCACCCGAAACCATCGGTCATATCAAATGTAACCTGTACCCTTCGACGCCTTTGGAATTCGGGGCTTCTTTCGCCTGCCTGTCTGTCTGTCTGTCTATCTGTCTGGCAGTGGGCCAAACAAATTTAGAATTCATAAATAATGGGTGTCATAAATACGAAACCCCCTCACCATCCTCCCCCCTTTTTGGCCGCTTACTGCGACCCAGTGACTTCGATTCGGGCCTACGGAATAATAGCACTAAAAGAAACCAAAACAGAACGCCAACGGAAGAAAATCAATAGGAACGTGGTAACGCCATCTGCATGACAACCATAAAAATTAGGGCTACGAATGGTTTACAAAAAAAAAAAAAAAAAAAAAATAGCCTTGGGTCAACCAAGTCAACCTGCCACCCCACAGCAATTAAAGGCAAAAGCCAACTTCCGGCCAAATGTCACCAAAAGGGCCACAAAAAGGTTTTTGAACTCGCCCAGGGAAATGGCGACAGAGATGGAAAATTGGTAAGAAAATGGGGCGGCGGTGTGGTGTTGTTGGTGTTTTCCTTGGGGGTTGAGCTGCCGCTAAATTTGCATAGGACAAACAACAGGAGATTTCGCCCCGCGGGAAAACGAGGGGCGAATGAACTGGGCATGAAAAGCGGAAAATGCAGGGTATATGAAAATTTACATTTTTCAAATGCCAGTTCGTGGAATTCTCGGTGGTCCCAAAAGGATGCATGTATATATGTTCTTTATATGTTTGGGTTCCAAAACAAAGACATTAGTCATGTGAATTAATTCGGCTTTTTGTTTACTTGCCGCTGAGACAGAAAGTTATTGTTATTATTCAATTGAAAATATAGAAACTCCAAACGCACTTATTACATATTTTGTTTTTCTTTTTTTAGGTCTGCACTTTGTGCGCTGAATGAGACATTATTTTATCCATTCCAATCATCCCGTTCACTTAATTAGATTAAATCACTTCAGCCCTCTTCAATTTTCATCGCCAAAGGGTGCAGCACTCGAATTTCACGGCCGGAAATTATTCGCCGTCTGCAATTTCAATTAAAAACACTGGCAAAACAATAAATATTATATGATCAGATCTCGGATCAACTGCAGCACAGCACAGTACAGTGCACACCCGCTTGGAAGTTTGGAAGTGCATTGCTTCACTTCCGCTGGCCAACGGGTTTTTTTTTTTTTTTTTTGAGTTCGTTAATTTGCCGATCTTTTTTTTTTTTTTTTGGGCGACGTCCGATATGGAAATTCCTATCGCAAGTGCCTGGCGATGCGTAACTGCCACAACTCCAGCGTATCCCGAAAAGGGGCAAAGGCAAAGGCCTAAGGGCTTGGCTCCCCATCGAAAACCCTTCACGCTTGACAGCATCCCAGTCACGTGTCTTGTAACTAAAAAAAAAAAAAATATAGTAGCTACACATTGTGCAGATACTACGAAATCAAATTTCATACTATAACTATATATGGCTGAATAAAAAACAACAACAGCACACACACACAATTTCCATCGTTAGTGCCTTCCTCCACAACCCACAGTTGTTGAAAACCACTCTTTTCACAGGCTCACTTTTCCGCTTTTTCCCACTTTACAAATGAAGGAAAATGTTGGAATGTGTGCAAATTAGCCAAGTTTATTCATTTATAATTTAAAATAAATATTTACTCAAACAAATGCTTTGTTTGCTCATCGCTGATAATGGAACAACAACACTCGATGATTAACTCATATACGTTTGTTGATTGAATTCAGCTAGTGTGCTGTAAGTTTTAAATAGATTCAAGCTGCATTTAACTGCACTATTTTCTCGCAGTGTGCCGCTTAAGTGAGGCGTGGACCAAACCGGGCAAACTCAGCCAGAAAGTGGGTTGTCCGTGGGCCCACACATGAAACTGTCATATGTAGACACTTTTCGCCGGCAATTTCCTGTTTGCCACATTTTTTATATTTTCTTTTTTTTTTTGCGTGGGGCTCCCTCATTTGTGTACTTGCCCCAAAGAAGTTGCATAGTAAGCGCCCGAAAATCGAGACCAAATCTCAATATTTTCGCAAACTGATCGCATGGTGGATTCGTTTTCGGCTACTGCAAGCGTAACAAGCGCTAATTACCGCATAATTTCAGTTAATTTCAGTTCCCTTTGCCGTAATTAGCAAAAAGGGGGGCGAGAACGTGACTCAAAGTCAAAGTTTCCTCCTGAACCGCGTCGCTTCACAAACGAACGCAATAAGCTGCAAAGTAAACTAGTGTACTTAGTGACTCACGGCGGCAAACGTGATTCGATCGAACTTTGTTGATTCAATGGTTAATTGACAATCAACTGCATTGACCTGACTTATCCGGCGATAAGAGAAGATATAGTCGCAGTACATATTACTACATACATCTGTTCTCATCGATTCATTGGGCAATGGAAGAGATATATGTAGATATGTAGATACGTTTGTCTGCATCTTGCCCCATCGAGCTGTAAATAAACTGTATCTACAGTCAAACCGAATCTCTGGACATTTTCATAGTCTCGTTTCGCATGTCAAGGTTTTTCGAAAATCAACCTGCTGCCTTCATCGGAATGGCTGTCGGTTGTTTATGAAACCATTTTGAAAATGTTGTAGCCATATTTTTGTAGCAGCTTCTTGTGGCAATTTATTGGAAACAAGAAAGAAAAGAAAAACAAACAACAAATTTGGCAAGAAATTCGGTATCGCAAATAGAGGCAAGTGTTCATTAGAACTATATAGTGTGATCTTAAAAATATACTTCTTTATCGAATAGTTGCGTGCCTCGAATGATATGAAACTAAAAGCAGACATCTAACTAGCGAATGGAATGGAATTCATGACCTGATCTTTAACTGAAAATCGAATTTGAATACAAATTCAATCAGTATTTGCATATCTATGCATAACGTTTGAAATTGTTTTTCCATTTCGGTTAATTGAGTTCGTTCGATCGTTCTATTTGATTTTAATTTGGCTAGGCGGCTTGGGCTTGTGCGAGAACCTCATCGAGATTGGGATTTCTCGACCAGGCCCAACCAAATCTGCAATGACGTCAGCCCCTCAAATACATATATACATATATACATATATATATAATGAGTGTATAGTATTGTATTTCATTATGATGACTTTTATCGCCCGTGACGCAATATTCGTGGCATTTGCGACTATTGAAATCGGCAAACCAGTTGCCATCTGAGCGCTCTGACCTTCAAAAGCAAACAATCTGAGCTTGGAAAAGAACACGATAGCTCGGGAAAACCCATCTAGTGCTTATCTTCAGCTTTAGTGGGCCACTCCATTGTTACTCACATATTATTCTATGTATGTTTCGCTGACTTGTTACCAAGAGATCATCAAATTAATAAACTTCCTATCGTCAGTTTGTCTGGACTTTCGAATCGCCGAGTGAATCATCTGCCGCCGAATGTTGCGCAAATTGGAAAAATATTTATGCTCAGATAGCAAGATTTATTTATCTTTGCCCAATCTCTCGTCAGATGGCTCACAAGAACTATTCATCGAGTCTCTTGTGTGGGCGATAGGGGAAAAACCTAATAATACAATAATAACATTAAAGTTCTCGGGCGAATCGGTTTGATGCAATATTTTTGGGGCGGCTCTTCTGTTCTGTGGCGACATCGCTGTGGCATGCGGCATTACCCATGCGCCCCACTACCCAACATCAATTGGAGTTCTACGAGTGGATCATTCGATCAATTAGCCGCGGATCAATACTCGGATGCAGTGCGTGGGTTCCAATTAATTCCCTCACTCCTCGAAATGACCAAACTCCATCATGGCCACTACATCCCCATTTCCATGTCCGCTGGCTTTTATGCCCTTTGTGCACGGAATAGAAATGGGATTATTAATACGCAACATGTGCGACTAATAGATACACTACGCAATCATTTGAAAATGCTTTAAATCGGAAACAAGCAAACAGTCGGGCTAACTTCTAATATATTTTCTTAAAATCTATATTAATAAATATGCCTATATCATTACTAATCTAATAACGTGATTTGCTTACTCTTTTAATTACATGTATATACTATTCTTACTAATCAGATTAAATGAACGTGTCTAAGAACAATAATAACCCTTTGCAGGCTGCACAATAATTTCCTGGCCATATATATAGTTTGGAAAATCGTATGAAAGCAATTACAGAATGCGTCCTATAGACGATTTCCATTAATTCTTAAGCAAAAACCCTTAAGATACGTGCTAGAAGTGCATTCGTTAATAAGTTCACTCGAACACGCGAGAAAAGAAAAGTCGGCTTCCCTTTGCTAACACAATACACAAGGCAATATTCTGGGAATTAGCGTGGCAAAGTTCAGAGCACCACCCTCTTCAAAACACAAGAAAAAAAAAAAACCGTGGTGGTTGGTGGGTTTGGGTGGATTTGGTGGTGCTCCATAAATTAGAGCAACTTGGCAATATGACCAGCCAGTCGGACAGTTTTATGGCCACGGAACATAGAACGCACATCGAAAATGCAGTTTACAAATGCTGAAAGACCCCCGCTTTTCCACACACACACAACCCCCATCCCCCACCCCCCTCCCCACCATCGATTTCAAAGAAAACCCCTTTTCCTTTTTGAGGGCAAAGTTCTTTAATGTGCCAGTGGGCGGTTTTCGCTTTTGTTTGCTGCTTTTCTTTTTAAAGGAGCGTCGATTAGAGGCTAATTAAGGCGTCATTAAGTGGCCTAGATAGCGATTAATAAATGAAATCGATTAATAAATTAAAAATAATGCCAATTTGGACTAAATTGCCATGTTTAAAACGCGATTTTCGACGTAAATTAATCAAAAGTGGTCACAGAACTTAAGGAAGTACCGTTTTTTAATCCTTATTACCAATACTAACCATTCGTATCATTTTTTGTAAAATAAAAATTTGACCAAATTTTTGCATTTTCTGTAAGGGGTAACATCATCAAAATTTGCAAAAAATTGAAAAATCTTAGAATTCCCAAACTTGAATGCAACGAGGTATGACATTCCGTATTTGGGTAATTATTTCCAATGTTATGATCAAAATACCGAATATTTTTATCACCAAAAATCTGGAAATTATTCTTGGCAAAAAACTCAATTTTCAAGTTGGCTTTTTTGGCTATAACTCGACTAAAAATGGTCACAGAGCAAAAAGAAGTACCATTTTATACTACTTACAACCAATACTAACTACCCCTTTCACTTTTGAACTGATTTTGTAAAATTAATTTTTGGCCAAATTTTCGCATTTTTGTAAGGGGTAACCATCATCAAAATTTGCAACAAATTGAAAAATCTTAGAATTCCCAAACTTGAATGCAAATCGATTGGAATTTAAAAAACAAACTCAATGAGGTATGACATTCCATATTTGGGTAATTATTTCCAATGTTATGATCAAAAAACCAAATATTTTTTTCACAAAAAATCTGGAAACTATTCTTGGCAAAAAACTGAGTTTTCAAGTTCGCTTTTTTGGCTATAACTTGACTAAAAATGGTCACAGAGCAAAAAGAAGTACCATTTTATACTCCTTACAACCAATACTAACAACCCCTTTCACTTTTAAACTGATTATGAAAAATTAATTTTTAGCCAAATTTTCGCATTTTTTGTAAGGGGTAACATCATCAAAATTTGCAAAAAATTGAAAAATCCTAGAATTCCCAAACTTGAATCCAAATCGATTGGAATTTAAAAAACAAACTCAACGAGGTATGACATTCCATATTTCGACCATTATTTTCAAAGTTTTGCACAAAAAACAGATTTTTTCGAATCAAAATTTGCCAATTAAATGCCAAAATCTAAAGTCTAAAATTTGATTGGCGATCGTTTGAAAATCGAATTAGAAAGACCACCAAGGTACGACACTCCATTGTTGGTGCATTCTTATGATAAGGATATTGTTACGAATTTGCTTTGAAGGAATACAATAATGGGCATACAAAGTTGCAGCAAGGCCCTTCAGATTCAGGTCACATCCACTCGCATTTCCATGTGCACAAATATGAGCATATTTCCCCCAGCTCTAATATTACAAAACAACTTTCAAATGGGCCGCCAAACGCACAGAAATGCGGGTGAAATTCGCAGCTCATCTCGAATTGCATTTGTTTATCGACAAGCGACAATGAGGTTGAATTCCCCATCGTCCCGCTGACAAAGCATCCACATATCATTTGACACCAGTTGCAGTTGCAGCAACGGGCAGCCGCACGCCTCATTTCATCCATGTAAAAGTGGCAACGCGATCGGGCCACAAATGGCAGAGGAACTCAAGTCAGGAGAAGATTGAGTGGAGATTATTTTTAAATGCCGAGCCGGACGATTGACCGAAAGACCGGGCAACCGGGCAGCCGGGAATCCGGCGGAGTGGCAGTGGTTGGGACTCCCAGTTGAATGACCCACACACCGGCGCCGAATATATATATGTACATATACATATATATATGTATATATCGAACAGATAATTATAATGAGAGCAGATGGTCTCGTCTCTTCGGGCTGAATTCTACATAGTAAGTGTATATGTACATATGTATGTATCTGAATTGGTAAACTCATCAAATATATATCAAAGTTCTAAGTGAAGAAATAGCATAGAATAGTTATTAGAATATTATTCAAGAAGTTATTTGAGCGATTATCTAGTTTTTTCATGATTCATAGCTGTCGAAAATTCTAGACAATGAGTGAAAATAGATGTGGCATCTAAGATTGCCTAGTTCTCCTGAATCTTTTAGAATGTGCAACAAAATTGCCTGGGCACAAAAACTGGAAAAAAAAGCCAAAAAAAAAAAAAAAAAAAAAAAACTGTGCCAAGTAAGCAACAATAAATATGAGAATGAGATCATTTTTGGACTTCTCTCACGAATCTTTTTCTTTTTCAGTTTCTTCTCGCTCTGCTCGCCGTTGTATACATTTTGTTAACCAAATGTTTTTAGCATCGTAGAAATTGTTCGAATTTCCACCGACTGGAAGAGCGGAAATATACACAAAAAAAAAAAATAAAGTGCGGATAACGTAGAGGGGGGTAAATGCAGGTCAGACGAATGAATTAGAAACAAAGCAATGGCAAATAAACTGCGACAACGAAGCGGAAATGGATTTAGATAAAACCAGTGTAAACAACAAAGAGGGCAAATAATGTTATCAAAGCAGCAAGTGCAAAATGTACCAAATACAAAATACGAATTATATTCAAATAACAACGAATACCCAGACTCATAAACGGCAATCATTCCGGTTAGTTTAGTGGGGGTCAGTATCGTTATACTCACTTGGCCTTGCTGCTCAAATTGCTTGAATTTGATGAATTGAAATTAGAAAATTCAAATGCAGCACGACAGCCAATTGTTTGTTTATGATACCCTCGCACTGCAAATTGTAATATGATTGTCACGTTCTTGGGCATAGTTCATTTTTTTACGGCACATCAATTTTTGGGAAGCTAGGAGATACATTTATTTGCAATAGAAAAATATATATATAATATATAATATATGTACATATTCCTCCTATCTGCTCTTAAGTAAAACGAAGTTACTAGATTCATTTATGGCTCATTAAGCTGGTAGACATTATCTAATCGGGCGATGAAACCAACCAGTCAAATTGTTCAAAAACTGACCAAAAGTGGCAAAGGAAACTAGTCTTTTTGTACTCGTAAATAGCCGTCATTATGGCCACCAAAAAATTTTGGTGAAAGTGCCACAAAACAATACAATTACCACCCGCATTTTGCCCGCTTTTTAGACTCACCTGTTGCTGGATCAAACAAACGAACAAATGACGTGTTTTATTTGCCACTTGATTTGCAACCGGTTCTCCCTTTTCGGTCACTATTATTTGCTTAATTTGTTTTATGTTTTCCTTGCTGGTTTGCTTCGTTTATTCCACTACTTCTAAAAAACAAAAAAAAAACAACAAAAAAACGCCAACGAACGTGTGTGTTAACAACTTTTCACAGAATTCTGATTGATGCACAGCGCATGTGGAAAAAAAAAGAATGCGAAACACGCGAAGCGAAGAATGTTTATATCTTATCTTATCAGTGATTGGATGGCAAAGGGGGTGTTGGGCAATTTTTCATTATCAACTGATGATGATAGTGCCGTACACATCGATATTTGCTCTGTTTGCTGTTTGCCCTTTTGCTTGTTGTTTTCTCGCAAGTAATAGTCACCAATTGCTTAGCATTTCTAAATGTATCCAGCTGACGTCAGAGCGTCAAAAGTTGTGCGATCTTCTGAATGCACCGCAAAAAACTAGTGGATCGATTCCGAGGCACATACTTTACATTTTCAATGACATTATTACTCATCAATTGTTGGTTTGGCTTTTTAAATACTTAGCATTCATTAAGTGATCTCTTTTTGTTCAGTGCACCTTAGTCATCTGATCTGTAAAACGGTTTTTAGTGACGTCATGAATGACAATAGCAGAAAGAGATGGCAATAAAAGGGTTGCACTTGAAATGAGCCAAACAATAACAACAACAGCACACTGGTTCACCTTCAGCTGATCAGCGGGTACTGCCATCTCCCTCCCACACACCCCATTCAAACTTCAAACAATTACAATTCTCATTCTGTTCATATTGTTCTACACTTGCAAAAACCAACAGGCAAACAAGAAGCACTGGCAAGACAAAAAAAGAAAAACCATTAATGCGAAGAGTAGAGAAGCTCACGTTCGCAAAACAAAGTGTGTATTGAATTACGCGCTATTTATATTAATTAATGGCACACTGTTCGCATTTTCACCGTTAGTGCGCGCGGCGCATACGACGGACGGTGGATGGGAAAGGGAAAGGTCGCGGCAAAGGAGCGCGCGTACACTTACGCCAAAATGCCGGCAAAAACAAAATGAAAACACGGGGATAGATGTTGATGGATGGAAACCCTTTTCAAAGTCCGTTTTGTTCAAAGTTCGCTTTTCAACTGACCAGATTCGGCTTTCGGTTGCGCGGCCAAAAATGCCAAATGCCGCGCATAGTGTGACCATCCGTCAGTGCAGCGTGAATACCGAAAAGCTCACGCGCTGATGCTCCGGTTACACTACAACAAAAGCTTTTGGTACAAATCGAAGCTTACAACAGCTTTTTAAAACGCAATGAACAAAATATTTACAGAGTATTTACACGACGAGCTTTTTTTTTCAATTGTCAACTAATTGAAAAAAAGCTCGTTGTGTAAATATTTTTGACAACCTCTGTGTATATATACATATGTACATATTTAATATGTTACACATTTTTTGAAAAATAAATAATTGGCGCAATACAGGGCCACTTTGGTTTACATAGCACAGGCAAAACATGTTGCTTCGGAGATTCTAATACACGATATAAACGTATGAAAACAAGCATGAACGAATATAAAGTCCCTTCGGCTTTCCAAGCCTGCTGGATTTATCTTCATCGGAGGTTTCATCTGAGGTGATATGGACGAAGATGGAATGACGAGGCATTTTTTTCCGATTTACACGCAGAAGCAGCACGAGCGTCCTTTTTATAGCATTTTAATATGATTGTACACAGTTCGATCGTCACTATGCGATTGTTTAATCATTATTTAAGCTTTTCAAGACATGTGACCAGATTTTAGTCGCCTTTCAAGCTGAGATTCCGAAAATCAGATACTTTATACTATGGCGCCATTCGCGCAGCCTCACACTGATTGAAAACAAGTAAGCTGATAGCTGGATACGCTGCAAGGCAAAGTATAAAAAACATAAAGTAAACAAATGTAAACAATTCATATAAGCCAAGTTCAATGAGCCAAATCCAAGTAAACAAATGAATTTAGCGGCAGAACCGGTTGTTCTTGCTTATATAATACAATATATTGCTTTCGTTTCGATTCTGGCTGCTATCAAAAAAGCCCAAAACTCGTGTCACAAAAGTCAAGAAGCGACCGAGCAGATAATACAGCTCGGGAATTAAACAAATGCGTATTTTTTTTGTTTGAAATCAATAAATCCAAGTTGGCACGACAATAATCAAAATGTATAATGAACGCGAATAACCTTTATTGTATTTCAAACAGAAAGTACAAATTTATTTTAATGCTTTTAGGAATCTATATGTGCAAAAAAAAAATGCACTATGTTTGCTCTACACTTTCAAGTTTATAGAATTCAAAAAATAAATGCACTTTTGTACTCCCCATCTATATTGTATGTATATTGTGTCGCTTTTCTCACTGTGTGTCCGTTGGCTTTCGGTTAATTGGCACTTGGATGTTGGAAGTTGCCCGGCTGGTTTCTGCTTTCCGATCTGGGATCGCCACTTGTCGAGCTGACCCCACTGCAGTCCGCCGCTGGCGCTGATCAAGAACGGAGGATGAGCATTCGGTCTACCCATTGCATACCCACTCGTGTGTATCTGCACCTTCTGCTGGTGTCGCTACCACTTTTGGCAGGTGAGTACAGGAATATCTGATCGATCAAGGGGTTTTCCCAGCTCAGTCGCGTCGAGTGACTGGCTGACTCACATGTATTTCACATCCATTCAAATGGTACTTTTTTCGTCGAAGTTCACGCCACGCCCGCCATAAGTCCGCAATCGTTGCGCGGCATCATCTTCCCCGTCGAAACCTTCGATGAGTGCCAACTGGAGGACGTGGCGCGGACGAAGGGCACCTGCCGGCGCATGGAGGACTGTCCCAGTGCCCTGAACGGCTGGCTAGAGCGGCGCGAATCGCCCAAGACCTGCTACTTTGTGAGGTTCGACCACTATGTGTGCTGCGCCCCAGCTGTAGCTCCAATTGTCACCCGATCCAGCCAGCAGGGTAAGCTGACCCACCTCAACATATCCATAAATAACAGACATATTGTATTATTGCAAGTATATGTATCATTTGGCCCTAGTTTCGAGCCTTATAATGTGTTGTCATCCATGACTAACCACAGGGTATCCCCTGACGTTTCCATTTCCCCCAGCCTGCAATGAACTGAACAAGGTGTCAAAGGTCAAAGAGATCGACGAGTTCTTCGTGTCGGTGGTGGGCGGCATGCCCACCCGTCCGCGGGAGTTCCCCTTCATGGCCGCATTGGGCTGGCGTTCGAACTTCGATCAGAGGATATACTATCGATGCGGCGGCGCCCTTATCGCCAACAACTTTGTCCTGACCGCAGCCCACTGTGCCGATTTGGGCGGGTAAGTTGGAACGCTAATCTGCATGATTGGCGGTTTTTCCCTGGCAATGGAAATATCCCCTGATATTCGTATGTACATAGATTGTTGAGCTCTCAATCCTAATGTCGCTTCTTCTCTTCCAGTGAGCCACCCAGTCAGGTGCGCCTCGGTGGCGACAATCTAACCCTGACCGAGGGCGAGGATATAAGCATTCGGCGCGTGATCATCCATCCGGATTACAGTGCCAGCACGGCATACAACGATATTGCGCTGCTTGAGCTGGAGACGGCGGCCAAGCCGGAACTGAAGCCCACTTGCATTTGGACGCAGAAGGAGGTGACCAACACGCTGGTCACGGCCATTGGTTATGGGCAGACCAGCTTCGCCGGTCTATCCTCCGCTCAGCTGCTAAAGGTGCCGCTGAAAAGCGTGAGCAACGAGGAGTGCCAGCACCACTACCAAAAGGATCAGCTGGCTCAGGGCGTGCTGGGCACGCAGATGTGCGCCGGCGATATAACCGGCGAGCGGGACACCTGCCAGGGCGATTCCGGCGGACCGCTGCTCATGCAGGACGGCCTGCTTGGCTATGTGGTGGGCATCACATCGCTGGGACAGGGATGCGCCAGTGGACCGCCATCGGTGTACACCAGGGTGTCCAGCTTCGTCGACTGGATCGAGGGCATTGTGTGGCCGGCGCAGCAGGTGACGAACGCACCGCAACCCAACCAGATGACCAGTTTCAGTCCCGAATTCGATCTGCGGGCGACGATCTGAGTTTTGCTTTCGAAAGCTCCATATATATACAGGAATAGATTTACAAAATGATCCAGCAAGAAATTATTTGAATATTTACATACACTATTAGGTAAATCAACAAATTTCAAGAAATATTTATTTTTGAGCTCGTTTAGTGTTTAAAACTTTATTTAAACTTAACCGTAAGCAAAAGCCAACTGCATAATAGCGCATATCGAATAAACTTGCTAACAAAATCAACAATTGAGATTTTAAATAAACAAAACCATATTTATAACTTTTCACTCATGTCCGTTTGTTGGATTGAGTTTCTTGTTTGGAATCATGTTGCTATTTCAGCCGATACCCATTGGATAAACAGCTGCGCAGCATGGATATATAAGTGGCCAGAACCGCAGGAGACGGATACTTGAGCACGAACCGCTGACCACTGATGTACCGCACCGAGACTCTGCTGCTAATCCTGACGAGCGTCGGGATACCGTCACTGGCCTATCTGCCCGATGTGAACATATTCACCAACTACCGCACCGAGGTCTATAATGGTATGTATAATAGGAATTGTTTGTAAAGTGTGGCGGACTAATAAAGAAATCCCACAATATCGCTAGGCATTCCATCGGAGATTGATACCACACCGTTCGTGCGGATCGGGGACAACTATTACTACATCGAGCCCATGAATAAGGTGAATTGGTTTCAGGCGGCCGGCGCCTGTCGCATGATGAACGCCCACTTGGCCTCCATCGAGGATAAGCCGGAAATGGAGGCGCTGATCAAATACATGAAGGCCAAGGGGTTCAAGAACAATGATTACTTTTGGATATCGGGCAATGACCTGGGCACCGAGGGCGCCTTCTATTGGATGTCCAACGGCCGCCCGATGACCTACGCCCCTTGGAACGGGCCCAAGCAAATGCCGGATAACTACGGCGGCAACGAGAACTGCGTCCACATGTTCGCCACCCGGGAGATGATCAACGATGCCAACTGCAAGATCCAGATGCTGTACGTCTGCGAGGCGACGGAACCGAAAACCTTCAAGTTCACCTACATTAAGTGGTAGTTTTCGATTGGTTCTAAAATAAAACCAGCATTACATACATATATTAAAATAAGTTCAATTGAAGTTGGGGCAAAACCGAGTTGTTTTACGAATATTACGAATATTGGTACATATTAAAAACAAAAGTTGTAGTTTTTGCCGGCTTTTATTTGTCGCATCGTTTTGCTTATCGCATCCGTTATTCTCTTTTCGCTAATTATACAATCAGTTAGATTTACGATTTTTGCATACTAAATTGTTACGATTCCGATTCTTACACAGCTATTGAACTCTATCATATACATACATGTATTATCGATCGATTCATTTGATTCACTTGAATTGAATTTAGTTGCGTTAAATGTAGTTAATTAAATTTAATTTAATTTATTAATACCCACTAATATCGCGACGACAAAAAACTGTGTATGTTTCGAGTATATGCATGTGTGTTATATAACAATAACGGCACACGTAATATGAAAGTTGGGAACTGCGAACGGAGCGCAAACTGAAACGAAAACGAAGGACTGAATGGGCAATGATGGACGAAGGATGAAACGATTTCGAATGCATGGAATCCAGTGGGGAAATGGGTTAGTTTTACAGTTAGATCTGCGGCTTACTTGCTAGGCTAGGCGAAAACGTGATCGATATTGAAAAAATCTACGACATAATCTCAACATTCATAGCGAGTATGCATGTAGTGGTGTATTCGTGTGTGTGTGTGTGGGAGTGCTTATGTGCTTACATATGCTCTGGTACACAGTTATGTAGTCTAAGTAGTTGTCGATTTACGATTTACCATTTACGAGTCTTACGTGGCTAGATTGCTAATTCTAAACATTTGTTTGTTCACATTAATCCACAAGTTATGCATATAAATATTGTATATTTATCAATTAGTTAATATTAGTAACTACATACATATAATTCATATAAATATTCAACAGACGAGTGCATAAATTTAATAATTCTTATATGTTACTCTCGCTCGCTCTCTATTTCGTTCCTTATTACTTTATCTCGCTCTATCGCAACCGCTTTCTCATTCTTACTAACGGCTCATTGCCCCGTCTTCCCCAACTTTCTATGCTAACTTTATCGTTAAGTGTCCCTCTCTGTTCGGGTATCTGTGTGGGGGGAGCCTTTGCGCTTGTGTGTGTTTGTGATGTGAGTGAGAAAGTGTGTATGTGTAAGGTGGGCTTCAAAGCTGCCAGCTTGTAGGAGTCGTCGTGCGAAAGGGAGAGCGCACCTTCGGCCTTTGTCAACATTGAACATCGCTTTAATTCACACTAGGCAACAGAAAAAAAAAAGATATTGAACCTAATCTCGATTTTTCTGAAATATCGAGGGTCCTAAATGACGTTTCTCTTTCACACACATTTCGAAAATTAAAAAATTAACTTTAGGTTTTGAACCACTCAAGGTCGATACTTCAGATTCAATACTATGAACTCTTAGCTCACGATTCACAAACAAGCTTAATGTCGCAACAGTTCACAAATACATACATATGATCGAAAGGAAAGCCAAATGAGAAACTATAATAGAAGTTAAATATTAAGACATTAGACATTACAGAACTATACATAAATGATGCAAACAAAAATTGTGCTATCACACCATACAACAGAGAAATCCATATTCAAGTATTGCAACATGTTTTGATGTACATTTAAAGCCGCGTTTTTTTTTTTTTGTGTATGTCATTTACAATCTCCAAGAATCAGAAATGTTGCACTTTCAGAATGAAATTTTAAATGTTGCCGCCTAGTATTACAGAGCTCTATGTTCGCGACTCGATTGACAAACATGTTCGTAGACTATTTAGGTGACTTTACAATTAGTTGGGTTTATGTTTCTGGTTTGGGCTTTTTTTTTGTTTTGCTTTCTTTGTTTCTTTGTCTCTTACAAATGGAAAAAGAAGAACAGCCTAAAATGTTATACATGTACAAAGTCTAAATCTTCTTTTCTACTCTTCTGCTAGCTCCTTTTCGACGTGTTTTTTAAAAACCTTTCTCAAAATGGCAGTGCGTTTAGAAGGGGCGTGGTGGGTGGGGCGGGAGGCGTGGCGGTGCGTCACAGGGGGATGGGCGGTAACTAAGTATTTACAGAGATTTGTGAACAACTATACAAACAAATGGCAGGAATCTATGCAAAATGCACAACATTGCATAATCATAATAGTCAATTAATCATAAATAAGTTTAAACAAAAGATGCGTTGTAGGTTTTTTTTGCTTTTTTTGTCGTTTTGTTTTGTTTCTTTGTTTTGTTTTTTTGTTTTTTTTTTTTTGTTTTAGCTTTAAAACACAATTGCTTTGGGGTTGGACAATGTGTTCGAACAATTTAAGTAGGCTCACAATTTTTTTTACCTTAATTATAATAATAATAATTAAAACTAAGTATAGGCTTCAAATATAGGCTTAATCATAATAGTAATAGTGGTATCATAAAAACATTTACATTTTAGGCATAAAACTAACTCGGAATAATATAATTAAACGAGTTTTTGGAAGTTACAAGGGTCATTGCGCATTTCTATTATTTCTTTGGAAAATGGTAATTTTCAATTGCATTAGCGGTTATGTTGCTTTTTTTTACATTTTGCGCGCAAATTCACTTAGTAATATTAGCGTAACATTTTGCGCGCGTGATTTCCGTTTTTTGAATTTTTTTTTTTTTTTTGTATGGCAGGAAATGGGGTGGATAGGGAATTAGTTACGTTTGCAAAAATGTTTACCATTGCACTAGACGGAGAGCATTTCAGAAACTACAAAATACTTTAGAAGCTTGAATGCGCATGATGATGGATAAAAAGGGGGGGGGGGGGGTATGGGAAAAGAGATTAGCATAATTTCATACTTCAGTTTATCGATCTTTTAAACCCTTACAATCTACTTATGAGCTAACAGTTATGCTTATGGTACAATTTAATTTAATTTAATATATATCTATATATATAAATATATATATATATATATATATATATTCTTTGCTTTCATGTTTATTTTAGAAACAAACTGAAATACATTTAGCGCGATCAGAGGCAAAGTTCCTAACACTAGGCTTAGTAGGTCTGCGTCGCTCTCCCAATTTAAGCAAGACAGCAGTGTAAAAGAAAATCTGATCGCAGTTACATTGGTTGAGGAGATGCTTTCGGATTAGGTAGAGGCGGGGGGGCGGGGGGGTCAATGATATTTATTAGAAAAATGCAGCGTAGTTTACAATTAACCTGAGAAAGAAATGTAACCCATAAATATTGCTAACACCGTAACTATCTCTTTCTCTCTCATTCTCTGTCCCTCTGTGTCGCACTCTCTTTCTCTCTGTGTCATAGACATACACAATATCTTCCTACATCCTATTCCTATCGCTCGTCACGCTGCTGATCCTGACCGGATCTTGACGAACTGGAGCTGCTGCTAGCAATGGATGATTCTGAGGATATGGAAATGATTGATATTGCTGACGATGAGTTGACCAGCGTGCCCCTTAGCGGCGGCAGTCGGCTGTTGTTGCTGCCGCTGCTGCTGCTGCTGTTGCTGCAATTACTGCTGCTGTTCGACGCATTGCCAGCACTGATGATGGGCGATCCGCCCAACGATTTCTGGTATCGATTGCCGCCGCCCACACGCAGATGCTGCGGCCGCTGCTGGTGGTGGTGCTGCTGCTGGTGGTGATGCTGTTGTCGGTGACTATGATTGCCATGGCTGTGGCTGTGATGGTGTTGCTGGTGATAGTTGGAGGAGGAGTTGGACTTGCTCAGCTGCTGTTGCATCGGCGGTGGCACGTAGTACTGCTGGTGGTAGTAGCCGCTGGAGTTGTGGTTGTTCCGCTGGTTGTAATTGCGGCCGCCACTGCCGTCACCGCCTCCCCTGTTGGAACCGGTGCCGACGTCACCCGGTCGGATGAAGCCATTACCTCCAGAAGTCTCTTGGTGCTGCTGTTGTTGCTGTTGATCCTCAAGCTCGGGGTCCATTTCCTGGGCAGCGATGTGTGCGATTTCCGGCTGTTTTGGTGGTGAAGAGGTTATATATGTGTGCTTGCTGCTGCTGTTGCTTCTAGTCATGCTGGCTGCAGTTGCTCCCATGGTCTTTGGATGAAATTTTGTTTGGGCTTTCGGTTTCAGATACAACCGGGACTCAACTGCGGCCAGCATAGGAGCATAGCCGACCACCTGATGCCTGGGCATTAGGCAGCCGGCCACCACCAATCATCATGTGTCAAGGCGGGGGATTGTGTGCATTACCGACGAGCCCGTGGATGAGCTGCTGTTTCCGTTTCCATTGCCATTACCGCTCCAACTGTTCGACGCAGGCATTCCGACAGCATGCACTGGCATGGGCATGGACATGTTGGCCAGGCCATTTGGCGTCGATAGCGCGATGTCAACGACCTCCTGAGCACTCGACGTCGTCTCGACAACATCGCCGTCCTTGCTATCCTCGGAGTCATCGCCCGACGAGGTGCTGCCGCGTCTATGGCGCGACTGCGATTGGTTCTGTGTCTGCTGTTGCGAGTGGGTATGGGCCGTCGCATTCTGTTGCTGTTGCTGCTGTTGGACTCCGCCGGCTGACACGCCCACGGTCACCACCGCCATCGTTGTAGTCGTCGTTACAGCAGATACAGTGGTCCCGGTCACATACGGCTGGCACAGATGGGCGCCAGGATGCGCGTGCCCGTGACTGTGGCTGTGCGCATGGCTGTGCCCGTGAGCGGTGGGCACCTGCACCGGATGATGGTACAGCTGCTGGACAACGGCGCCCGAGGGCATAATCACATATTTTGGCGCCCCATTGGCGGTGGCGTACGCAGTGGGAGCGGCAGTGGGCAGCGGCGAGATACGATCCACCACCACCAGATGTTCGAAGTTCTCGCGGATCCATTCGCGATAATCGATCACGTCGTCGGTGATGTGAATGATTCGACCTGCATTAGCGAACAAAGGAGACCATTACAAATCCACATCGATTCCACGAAACTAGTGTATATACGCGCATATAACAAAATTGTTGTTATCAACGTGTCCAGCAGTAAACATTGCTTAGCTATGTGCAATTTTGTACTGTGAACTGTTGGATTGCATTAAAATATTTGTATTTTTTCGTTTAATTAACTAATAGAGCGTGACTATCACTTACCCAGTATCGAGTTGACGCGCGGATCGATGCCGAGAAGGTTGAGCGGACTGACGGCAAGGGCGAGCACGCGGTAGGCGCACTTGAATGCCTGTTGCACCTGGAAGACGCCGTAGCTGCTTCGACCGATATCATTGCCTGGCGTCAGCGGATCCTCGATGCACAGGAGCGAGGGTCGATGGCCATCGACCATGTCACGCTGCAGCTCATCCTTGGGCATGTAGCGGCCACCGTTCTTTATGGAGATGCCGATCTTCATGTAGTTGAAGCGACGTCCATAAAGTTCGAAGAACTCGAGGAGAAGCACCCCCAGATTGGCTGTATCGTGGTAGATACCGCGCGGATGCATCTGCAGGAAGCTGATGCACATAAGGATCAGCGAGTAGGAGGAGATGCCGCCCGTGAACACCTCGTTGAGATCGCGAAGTAGTAAGAACTGCTTCAGCACAAGCACTAGCTTCTCCAGCACTGGATAGTCGCGCTTAAACTTCTTAATCAGCTCCGCCGACTGAACACCACTCTGCATGTTGAACGATATGTCTACCTTCACTTGCGTTTCCCGGTCCGTCAGCTTGATGATGGGCACTGATGCCTTGTCCAGAACACGCACCGTACAAGCCTCGGCGATACCACGGCTCACTAGCTCGAACTCCAGCGTTCTCAGCGGCAGCTTCTCCCACAAACCTGAAAGTAAATTGAAGAGATTAGGATAAGATAATAAAGCCAATGCATAAATAAAAAGTCAATGCATGTGGGGGCCACTTAAAAAGCTAGTACCGTCCCTTCACTCACCTAACACAACGAGATCTATGTCGGAGGTGGGCAAAAAGAGGCCAGTGCGAAAGGAGCCAAAGATCTCGACTACTGCCTGTGGCCAGATGGAATGGACAACGGCCTCGATACGCTTGACCACCTCGTTGCGGATGGCGTGTTCGCAGGGCGTGGGCAGGACGTACTGATAGAAATGCTCGATCTCCTCGTGCAGCCCGATAACGCCCTCGCCATACGGATAGTCCGGCTTGCGCCACGGTTCGCCCTTGTACTTGGCGATCATCTCCATATGGTTGTTCATATAGTAGTGGGCTCCGCCAGCCTTGTTCTCCGGTCGTTTCTTCCGCGATGGATTGTAGTAGATGCTGTTCGTGCGGCTGGCGGGCGTGGTCGTTGATTGTGGCGGGTTGTTGCTGGTGTCGCTCATACTAGTGGCTGGACCAGTCGTGGTCGCAGCTGTGCTTGACGCTGTCGTCGCCGGACTATTTGTACCGGTACCTCCTGCTCCTGTTGACGTTCCCGTTCCTGCTCCGGGTCCGTTGGTTGAACTGCTATTGGCGGGTGAGTTATTGTCCCGATTCGTGGTGGAATCTGCCGACGAGCTAGTGCTGCCGCCGCTTGTGGTATTGATGTTGGTGCTGTTGCGCTGAGTGGTCCCGTTGAGCTGCTGCTGTTGTTGTTGCTGCTGCAGGATCTCCAGGGAATCCGCTCGGAAATTGAGCACCCGATTTAGCGAGCTGTAGGGTCGCGATAAGTAGGGTTTGGCCGATGAATTGTTACCAGTGTTATTGGTCGTGTTGGTGATAGTGTTATTGATGATGTTATTGTTGTTGTTGTTGTTGTTGTTACCACTATTGCTGCTGCTGCTGCTGCTGCTCGTGCTCCCGTTGATCGTCGTCGCCTGCTGTAGCTGTTGATTAAGCAATGCGCCCATCTCTTGGGCATTCGTCTCCCAAATCTTTAACCATGTGCACAGCGATGGTCCCTCCTGTTCCTTCTGAAACCAGCCAACAAATGGATCCATTCAAGACGGGTTCACACGGCTGTTGGCTGGGCGGGAAACGAGGGGGGCGCGCGTCTCTCCTTCGCTTCGTCCTTTCACCTCTATCCTCTGCGTCCTGGTGGTCTGAATATATAGACGTGACTCTATATAGATCCGATGTGATCTTTGTGCTCCACAGGGAAAAATTAATTAAAGTCGCTGCCGGGACTAAACCTCTTTGAATGCTGTCAGCATTCAAGTGCTGTAAAGAGTGTCACGAAAAATGTTAATTAGTTACCGGAGTAGGAGTTATGCGTATCCTATTCTACTACCTCTACATACGTTTAACGGTTCAAAACAATAGAATTCTCAGTTATGATCACAATATTACACTAAAGTCATTGCCATTTTAATTTCGGTATATTCTGGTATAGTAGGTAGACTTGTCAATCTTATTTGTTAACAATTAATGTGAAACAAGGCAGAACACCTAATTTGATTAATATTATTAACTTATCACTCAATAAATATGCCAATGTTCGCAGTTTTGCGAAGAGAGAGAGATTGGCTTATATTAGGAAAGTTCTGGAAGAACAAATACCCTCCATTTGTTCACTAAGTACAACCATATACATTTCGATATAATCTACAGCAGTTGTATTTCGAGGCTTTAACCAGTTTGGGACTCATTGTTTATAATAATCCTAAGTCAACTTCAAGTAATTTGATAAATCAAATAAATACTGATATCAAAATACTGTTATTGATGTACAGGTTTTAGGTTAACTCGGGGAGATAAATAAACAAAGGAATGGGGTTGAGATTGAAGGAAAGGAAACAATAGTAACAGTAGTTGTTGGTGCTGCTCTTGTTATTTTTGCTCTTTAAAAGGGGTTTGCATGCATTTTACACAAAATGGAAAGCGTAAATGGCAAACTATTACAAATTATGCGCTCTTTTTCTACAAATAGAAATGCCCCGCTCTCTCACACATCCCCTCCCTCCCACCACTTTCAAGCGAGCGCTCTTATTCACTCCTTTTTGCAAACCAATTGCAGCTGAAGCGTTTAAAGGCGCCAGTCGAAAATTGTTTTTCAGAGCGCGAAAAATCACACATACACACACGCGCTAGAAAAAAAAAAAACAAAAATGGGCCACAACAAAAAGGTTTTTCACATACGAAAAGCAAATCAAAATGCAATAAAAACAACAAGCAATTCGAAAAAAAAAAACAGAAGGAAAAACAGCTCACGAGACTCCGAGACCCGCAAATAAATGACTTCCCAAGTGATATTATATCTCGCACCAATACACTGATAGCTACTCTAGTTTTGTGCAGCGTGCGTGTGACTCTGTTGGGTGTGTGCGTTTGTGTGTGAGTGTGCAAGGGCGTACAGGTGGCCGTAGTATGGGGGTGGGAGTGGGAGCGGGACAGCACACATGCACATGTACCGAAAGGCGGCTTCGATTATGCAAAAAAAATATAATACAATAAGAAAAAAGGGAGAAGAAAGATGGGCAGAGAAACCGCTAAATGCGCACACACCTACACCTAATGCATATTTTACCCGATACGATTTTCATTTGCTGGCTGAATTTTCGGTAAAAAAAAACTTAGTTGCATTTGACAGAGGAAAACTCCCGTACACCCACACACATTTACAGCAGGCCATCGCGCACATGTACTTGTACATTTTAGGCAAATTAACACTTTCTTAATGTTCGCCAGTGTTGGCTAACGACCCAAGGAGAGCAAGTGAGAGAGCGGGGCGAAGTGATATTGAAGAAAGGCAGAAAGAGAGAGCGATTTATTGTTTTAACCGGCAAAAAACATACAGAGGCTGAAATTAGTCGGAGTAATTAATTGCAGTGGATATCGATAGACGGGCCTCGGTGTTGCCACCTGGCTTCGAAGGGCTCTCTCTCTTTACAGCACTGTCCGGGGCAAATGTAAACATTTAATTTATGCAACCGCTGCAGTAATTAAGCGAAAATCAATTAAGCAGACTACTCCAAACGCACGCCCGCTCTCATCCTCGTATTCTATCACACGCACACACATGCGTATCGAACTGCTCTTCACATGATTTCTCGCGTAATTCAGTTGGAATTTTTCACACACAATTCGTTTCTTCTTTTTTTTTAGCCGTTTTACCTTGACAAGTTTTGGTTCTCGTTGCGATTGCGTTGTATTTCAAGTTTATCACACATACATATACTCACACCTACACACGCAGCAAAACGTGAACAAAATACACATGTTGGTTATAAAAAATAAGCCAAGTTATATTATGCCAGTTGTATTATTGTGCAGCACAAAACCCGCCCAAAAATTAATGGAAAATTACAGTTGTTGTCGGTCGGCGTCGCTGCTGCTTCTTCCGTTCTTTCTTACTGTCTCACTCTCCCTTCTCACATATCCTTATAAGCACTAACAATTTCTGCTTCTCGCTCACTTTCGTTGCGCTGCCGATGGAGCTCTCTCTTTCACTCCTTGCTGCCTCTATGCCTTTTATGCACTCCCCACACACCCGCACACAGAGTGACATTTGAAGCACATACAGACGCACACGACTGGTTCTTTCGAGAATCGAACATTACCGAATTTATCAAATTGCGCTTCGCAATTGTGCATTTCCTGTGCAGATCGCAGGCCTCAATCGCGGCACGATTGTTTTTCGCCCTTTAGCAACGTTCCCTGTCAATTTCTGTGGATTTATATTGCAATTTGCGTGCGAACACGCGACCGTTTCGCGATAGAGCTGGTTCACGAATCGATTGATGAGCGATGTTATCGATAGACCTGATAAGCGAGAGGTGGATGTGCTCGCTAGATTCGCCAAGGTTGATGACTCCGCTAAGTGAATGGTCCTATTACAAAATATCGATGACATCCAAATTGCTTGTTAAATATAGTTTCAAATTTAACTGTAACATAAAAAAAATGTATTAAATCAATTTTAAAAAAACCCAACTTAGCATTTGTTATTTGGGGAAAGTCCATGCTATTCCCACCTACTCAACTGACAGGACGCATCACCAACTAAATTCGTTAAAAACATTGTGATTATTATAAACAATTAGTATTATTTATCCTGTGGCTTATGCGATTGGTTGTCATGCGATATTCTGGCTTTCACCATGTTCTCTGTACTACTGTACAGTTCCGCCGCTAATCAGACGTCGTCATCACTGATTCACCAGTTACTCATATGTGATGAGCAAGAGGGAGTTTTTGCCCGTGCCCTTACTTTCCCATTCGTCGCCTAGCGAAGGCAATGATGAAACAGCGAGGAATTCCATTTGGAGCTTAACTGTGTAGCGAAGCGAATCGCTTCCATTAGGGACTTTCCTCAATTCATAAACTAAATATACATATGTATTCACTTTAATGCTAAAAATTAACGAAGCAATGCCTGAAATCAAGAGACTTTGCCTCGCCACCGAGAATAGTCATATCGCAGCCAATGCCATGCTGCTAACAAAGATAGATGGTATGTTTGTGACATACATATCTTATAACACCGGATCATATTACATTACCTAACCCACTTAGAACTCAATTCCCAAGTCCTGTCGCAGCGCGCAGAAATCGAAAACTTGACGAGGGCGGTTAAGACACTTACGGAATTCGTTAAGCAGTCGATGAAAACGACCAAGCCGAAGGCGAAGGGAAATCCGGACGATGATTTTCCAATTATGTATGAGGAGGATCTGGTCGAAGTGAATCACAAGATAAGCCAGGACTCCAGGGGGATCTATGTAAGTTTCTCCTTCCTCATGCTTTTCCATCAATAGAATATTATATAGTTGTACTTATATGATCCCTGATCAGACGAATTCCATGCGGAAATTCCTGCGCCAGGGAAGATTAAGCCGCACCATAAGACTCATTTTCTCCGAGGACATCCTTCTGAACTACAATATTGATGGGAATCAGAAAAAGAAAAGACTAAAAGATCACGAACATCTGTTTCGTTCGCTTATGAGTAAGTTTAGTGCTCGACATCCAACTTTTAGTGATCCATTCAATAATTATCCCCAACTACAGACGCCATCGGTCAGGTGGAACCGACGCTACCCTCGGAAAAAGTCTTATTCAAAGCCATGAGATGCGTTAAGAATTGCGCAGCCAAAAAGAAGGGCAAGGTAGATGATGACCCCTTGTCCGTTTTGAGCGTGGAGAAATCATAACTGTGCCCATGTGAGATGACATAGTAGAAACAAGGATTTAAATATAAGTAATGATTTACGGGCGAATCAATCCGAATTGAGGATGAATACCCAAATAGTGGTTGATGGATCATCATCACTTTGTTGAGAAGTTATCACTTCATGGAGAAGAGCGAGAGCAAAACAAAAGACGAAAAGAAAACATCGATTTTTCACTATACTATCGATGTTTCACGCCTTCAAAGTGAAATGTCCAAAAAATATGCCTCGTTTTCTTTATATGATTACTAAATGACACATTTTTTTAAAATAATATAATTATTAAATGCCTGGTGATATTAGCATTATCACTCTTGTGAAAGCAATTTATTTAGTTATGGGTTATCCACCAGCAAGAACCTCTTGCGCGGTCACGATGCCATCGCTAGTGGCGGGTGGTTGGCATCAGTGGTGTGCCATCTCTAATTTGCGGTTTACCTAAACCAGGTGGAAGAGTGCAACTCTAGTCTGCATTGGTTGAATCGCGCAAAGGAAAAGGAAACCATGGCGCTGGCCATTAAGAAGCGCGTAGGCACCTACGTGGAAACGGTGGACGGGTCGCCGCCGGTGAAGAAGCTGCGTCTGCAAACGCTGGCCGCTGATGCCAAGGGCGGGAAATCCGGAAAAGTGGGCAATGTGGAGCGCAAGCTGACGGCGCTCAACCAATTGGACGCCTATGTGGGCAACCTGCCCGCCGGTGCGTTGGTCCTGCCCACTGGGACACCAGTTGCTTCGACGGGAGCCCCGTCAACAGGTGTCATCGGAAATCCGCCGGCTGCGGCGACTGGAGCTCCCCCAATGACGGCCGCGAATAGCAGGGAACTGCTGGAGCTCTTGGTCAAGATAACCGATGAGATATCCTATGAGGACGTGGAAATGGGCGAGCTTAAGGAGGTGGCCAGCAAGATCTTCCAACTGTATCAGCTGCAGGAACGCGATAGCGACACCTCCATCCGGGTGAAGCTGCTCGAGCTGCTGTCCGGATTGGGTTGCGAGTGTGCCACCGAGCAGGCGCTTACCATGATCATCGACTACTTTATCTTCTTGTTGAGGAAGGAGGTGTCCCAAAAGGTGCTCGCCCAGGGCATGATGTGCCTGTTTCGAATCGGGGAGCGCAGGAAGCACATGTTGCCCATATCGTACAAAACCCAGGTGGCCCACCTAGCCAAGGAGCAGCTGCGCTCCGGTTCGGCGCATACGCAGAAGAACGCCATGCTGGTAATCGGTCGTTTTGCCACCAAAATGGAGGGTGAGCGTCATTACGTATGGAAGTTAGCCTTCTACATCGACTCGCAGGACTCGAGCGTTCGTGCCCAGGCTCTGCACGCCCTGCTGACCCTCGGCGAACGGGGATCCCAACTGCCGGCGGTGCTCTATAAGCGTGCCGTCGAGGCCATGAAGGATGACTACGAGTGTGTGCGCAAGGAAGCTCTACAGCTGGTCTTCATGCTGGGCAATCGGCATCCGGACTACATTTTACCCTCGGACCGCCAGCAGGAGGAGCTGCGCATGATAGACGCTGCGTTCAGCAAGGTCTGCGAAGCCCTGTGCGATCTATCGCTGCAAATTCGCGTGCTCGCAGCGGAATTGCTCGGTGGGATGACCGCCGTAAGCAGGGAGTTCCTACACCAGACACTCGACAAAAAGCTGATGAGCAATCTGCGCCGGAAGCGAACGGCGCACGAGAGAGGTGCTCGCCTGGTGGCCAGCGGTGAGTGGTCATCGGGTAAACGGTGGGCGGACGATGCGCCGCAAGAGCACCTCGATGCTCAGAGCATCTCAATTATAGCCAGCGGCGCCTGTGGCGCCCTTATACATGGCCTAGAGGATGAGTTCCTCGAGGTGCGTACTGCGGCAGTGGCCTCCATGTGCAAGCTGGCCCTCTCTCGACCGGATTTCGCGGTGACCAGCCTAGATTTCCTTGTGGACATGTTCAACGATGAGATCGAGGATGTGCGGCTGAAGGCCATCTATAGTTTAACGGCCATTGCCAAGCACATAGTGCTGCGCGAGGATCAGCTGGAGATAATGCTTGGATCGCTTGAGGATTACTCCGTGGACGTGCGTGAGGGACTACATCTCATGCTGGGCGCCTGTAGAGTGTCCACACAAACGTGCCTGCTAATGGTGGTGCAGAAGCTGCTAGATGTGCTGGCCAAGTATCCACAGGATCGTAACTCCACCTATGCCTGCATGCGCAAGATTGGCCAGAAGCATCCACATTTGGTGATGGCTGTCGCCGTTCACCTGCTTTACGTGCATCCCTTTTTCGAGACGCCCGAACGCGATGTCGAGGATCCAGCGTATCTGTGCGTTCTGATACTTGTCTTCAATGCTGCAGAACATTTGGTGCCCATTATCAGTTTGCTGCCCACGGCCACCCATCGCCATTACGCCTATCTGAGAGACTCGATGCCGAATCTGGTGCCCCAGTTGCCCATTGAGGGTGCGTCCTCGGCGAGTGCGACGCACAGGATCGATTCGGCTATGCACCAAGCGGGCAGTTCGGCGGAGTACCTGCAGATGATTCTCAGTCACATCGAAGAGATCTTCACCATGACTGACGAGCGCTTGGAGCTGCTCCAGACTGCCCAATCTAATCTGCAGGTTTGTATGCCCGCTGGGCTTACTACAATATAAATGAACACTAATGTTTACTATGTTTTTTTTTTAATAAACTTTAGCGCCTGGGATCCATTGATGCGGGCATGTACGGCACCTCAAACTTTCTAGAGACCTTCTTGGCGGCCCAGATCCAGATCGAACAGATGCAGCGTTGCGCCAGCACGCAACGAAGCAGGGTGCCCTTGAAGGAATCACTGGCAGCACTCATCCGAAACTGTCTCAAGCTGCAGCACACTTTCTCCGGCCTCAATTACGGCGATATCTTGCAGGTGAAGCAGCTGCGCCTGAGGGCTTGCGCGCTTCACTTGGTCCTCGTGGTCAGGGATCGCTCACAGAGTGCATTGGGCCCGTGCCAGATGCTTTTGCAAACCGCCGGCGATATAAGTGAGTTCATCAAGGCGAATACGAAGGATGAGGAGGAGAAGCCACCGGTGGTAGAGACCGATATGCCCATGAAAGAGTCGGTCAGTAGGGATGCCCAGCCGGATAGCTTCACCCGCCAGCTGCTAATCAAACTGGATGGCATATCGGATCCCAAGCCGGGTCGCGTCTTTCGCGAAATTCTGCCGCTGGTCCAGCAGGCTCCTCCGCTTGCATTGCCACCCGCCAATGACAAAATACGCCGCTGTGTGGCCAACATCCTTGAGCCGTGTCCGCTGCAATCGCAGGATAATGTAATTAAGGTCACGGCTGGCCTGATAGCAGCCGTTCCTTTTGTTGCGGAAATCGACAATCTGCTGGAGTCCCAGAAGGCGGACATGCGGATCAAGATCAAGTATCCGGACCAGCACATGCACACCGTGGTGCCGAAGCAGAGTGACTTCAAGCCCATTATGACGGAGCAGGGCGAGCACAAGACCAATGTGCGCCTGCGCACCACAATCCTGCTGTCGCACAGCGTTTGGACGGAGTCGTCGCTGGTGGAGATCCAACTGTGCCTGGCCGTGCGTCCCGGCAGCGAACTGGAGCTCTGCAAGCCGGCAAAGGTGCTGTTCGCACCCAAACCAGTCAGGCGGGGCATTTAGCCTGACTTCCAGGTAATGGACTAGGTGCTTTTTGTCCTGGCGACGCGGAGCGAGAAGCTGACAAGGCCACACAGCCGCTGGAGGAGGAGGAGAAGGAGGGGGAGGAGGAGAGCCCAGGGAATTGGCGCAACGAGCAACTGTTATTTAAATATATGTATGTGATTGTTTAAGATACCATAGCAGTTGGTTGCCAAAGTTCTTTCTAAATCGAAAAAACCGAATGTTTAGAGCATCAGTTGTGCGTAGCTTACTTATATCATAATCATATGTTTAAGATGAATTCATTTCAAATAAAGTGTGTACCATAAATCTTTAAGAAAATCGTACATCATTTAAAATACTTACTGTGGGGGGGAATGAAATGCCTAAGACTTGTTCTTTTCATATAGTTTCTATAGTTTATTTCTCATTATAGGTTTTACAGCTTACACGTTTTCTGATCATTTTTCTGGATAACCTTTTCTCCATTTTCTCGTTTTGATTATTCTCCTGCTTTTTCTGATCTGGTTGTGGATTTTGTAGACGCTGCTATCATTTATGCTTGTTTGTTGTATACGAATTTTTTTTTAAATCTTAAGTTTATATTTGATTCGCTAAAAACTCATTTTAAAAAAGTACTTTGTATTCTTGTTGTTTTATCATTTGTTTTCGATTTCATTCTGCGTTATATTTAAGTTATTGTTTGGGCCTTTGGTTAGCAATAATAATCGTAATAATCATATGCAAGTAAATTGATCAAGTTGGATATTACTGAGTGGTTAGATAAATAGTTCTTGTTGCAAACATTTTTCAGCATGCTGTGAAAAATATACGTACAATACAAACACATCGATTTCCAAACCACACAAACACACAAAAGTCGATAATTAATAGCGTTTATCGTTAATTGTTCATCGTGTCTCATTGTTTCTTGCTAGGAATCACAGTATTGTGCAAATTACCTTTATTAGTTTCAAAATGTTTGCTTGGGATGTTGTTTAGCTTTCGGCATTCTGAGTTTTCAATTCTGAATTCCTCCGACTGGCGCTTATTAGAGTGTGTGAATTCTTATGATTCTGTAAATGTAGATGTAAATGTAAAATAGAACCCGACACAGGCAGTGCAGTTGTTGTTGTTGTTCTTGTTGTTGTGGTTCTATCGCTATCGAAGTCTAAGCTCTGTCATCGAAGACGAGCGATTATTTCGAAAATTCCACTGATGAACACTTTAGTTAGTTTTTTATTTCATACGACAAAGGAGGAAATATTAGTTTAGTTAATTGGTTTACGTTTGGTTTCTCAGTTTCCACATTGTTATTGACTATTTTGAGTTTTTCTTTTTTGTTTTTGGGAAATCACAATATCTATGCAAAATCTTATACATCTCTCTATATGTTTTGTATGTATATATATATATCGCTTTGTCATGAACATTAGATTTAGATCGTTGTCCTCTATACTGTAAATATATATCATATATCCATATATACGTTTGTATAGCAAGTTTTGTTTTGTATTGTTTTATGTAGTTCTTTTGTCTTGTTGTCCTTGCATGTCCTTTTTCCGATCTAGTTTCCTAGTTTTCCCTCCGCTCTACTTCCTCATCGTATATCTGCTATATCAATCGTTGGGATATGCGTGGTGCAGGTGAATTATGTTTGTGGATCGTTTCGGTTGTCTCCCAATTTTTTTTTTAGTGTGGGCTCGGTTTTTGGGGAGGCTGGGTATTGGTTATTCGATTGAAAACTATGCTGAAGCCGGATATTATAGTTCATTATACATACATAGGTAGCTAATTGAAATAACAACAAACAGAACGCAGTGCACAAAATATGAGTCATCCAATTACACGCCTACACCGGCAATTATGTTTTTCGTAATCCGTAAATCTATGCAAAAATTTGACTAAGCAACCCTGTATGTTCGTTAAAGACCAAATTATCATAAGCTTATTTATCCACCTAAGGTATATACTTAATATACTGCCTAATTCGCAAATAAAGCCGAACCGATTCGAATTAACGTCTCAAAAATCTAGTCAGTTATGGGATTGTGTTTTTGTTGTTGTTGTTTTTCATGTTCTTCGGGTGTCGATTAAAGCGCAGTGTGTACACTAAAAAATATATATTACTATATATATATATTTTGATCGAGTTTCATACAAAGTTCAAAGCGTTTCTTCTCTCAAAGCGGCAAAGAAGATTTTCAAAAACTAAAATTGTATTTTTTTTTTACTTCATTTGTTTTTATTGTGTTTTTATTTCATTAGACTCTAGTGCCACTTTGTGTGTGTTTTTTAGTTTTTAAAAAAAATTATGAATACATCGTTATTATTACAGATATTTGGATTAAAGTGAAAACCAGAGACGCAACTGGCATCTCGAGGGTTTTTGTTTTTTTAACATTTTCATTCAAATAAGAGGGAGTACTATGTGGAACAATTATAGGTTTGTCAGCTGCGTATTATTCGTTTAATCATATAGGTTACAATGACCGACTCGTGCGAGTGGGCCAACTAATTTGTTAATTAACTAATTTGCTTTACTTAACTCATTAATGGACAAACTGAAAGGATTCTGTTTAAATACTAGACGCGAAAAATTGCATTAGACTATGGACGAAAATCGGAACTTATACGATACACATACATAAATATACATATATGCGAATTGCCGACAAAGGAAAGCTGCTGCTGCCTCAGGCTCTCCTGGATTTTTTTTTTTTGAATTGGCGCTGGAATATCTGCTCTGCCCTTAAAGTCTTTGATTGGCGAACAGTTGATCGAGTTCAAGTTGAGTATTTGACTTGCTGCTAGTTGAACACATCGATATATTTTGGTTAGTCATTGGACATTGAGGAGCAAAATAGTCAAGGCATTTTCTTCGCAATTCAGTCATTGATCAATTGATCGAAGCTGCCCGATGGTTCTCATTTAAGCCTTGGTTTTTTTTTTTGTACATTTTGAACAGTTCCTAGTTTAGCTGAGACCGGAATCGATATATAAACGCATATATCTGTCGCTATTGCCTCCATTCCCTCACTCGACTCCTTGGTTCGCCGGCTCTTTGGCTTACAAACTCGACTTGGTTTCCATGTAGACAATGATATCCTTGTGCCACCAATAACTTAAAGGTATTTTTGTTATAAAAAAAAAAAAATTATTACACAAAACAGGCATTATCATTAATCGTCCTTCTACTTCTCCATACATTTGTCAACGTTTACATTCATTTTTTGTGTTTTGGTTTCTTTTTTTTTTTTTAAGCTTATACAAAAGTTTCTTTGTTTTTGTTTTGGAAAAGGCGTTTAACTGTTTGCTATAATAATTTCATAAGCCAAAAGAAGCAAAATTATATGCTTTAAATTCATGCGAGTTTTTCTTCACTTTACAATTGTTTCTCGATTTGAGTTAATTATAATGTTTTTTCTTCTTTCTTGTTTTTTTTTTTTTTTTTGCAGACACTTAAAGCAGTTTTCGTTTTACACATAGAATTACACAGTTTCTTTTTTGTTTAAGAGGCGTTTGAATCGTTTGGTAGAAAATCAGGAGAACAATGGGGCAAGTGAATCCCAGCCACGCCTCTTAGACGTAGGTGGCCACGGCTCCGGCTGCAGCTCCTCCATTGCTGGCAGCTGCTCCTCCGGCGGACGATGCTCCACCCGATGCTCCGGCTGCTGCTGCCGATCCGGCTGCTCCCGATCCTCCGGCAGTTGGCGCCGCCTGATGCGCCGCAGCGGAATTGTTCAGTGGCTGTGGGCTAACCGGCGGTTGGAGCTTTCCAGGAACATATTGGCCAATGAAGGAGCCATCCTCGGTAAATTGTCCTGGGATTAGAAAGATATATACAATATTAGTTTTTATTCTATTTACAATTCTCGATTCATTCTATTACAACCCCATTGCAATTGTGTTTTTGCCGGTGCAAAATGATATGTTAAATTGTGTCTTTTCATTGTGTTACGAATAATGTTTATAATTTAGGTTAACCACAACCAACACCAGTGAAAATTTCGTTATCGCGTTTTAATATAATTCAAAAGTAAGTTAGTTTTGTTATAATTCGTATTCCGCTTATTTAAGGATGAAAATTTCGGGAAGTTTGGGTTAAACTACAACTACTTTGTCAGGCAAACTACAGAAACAAATAATTACTTAAAAGATAAAATAATAATAATAATACTTGAAATTATACTCAACTTTACCTGGCAAATGCGTCAGTTCAAAATGAAGAGAAGCCAAAATGGAAAGTAAATGAATTCGGTTTAACCAAATATCAATAACAAGCCTACTCTGGCATGCATTTTTGTTTAATTAAAAAATACAATAATTGAAAATAATGTCTACACAAATGTCATTGTTTATTATTCGGTTTTCTTTATTTTATTTGTTTTCTTTCTAAATTTATATGCGAACGTACATCAACATATGTAAAAAAAATTATATTTTCATATAATTATGATGTTTTCGTCATTCATTCTTTAATATTAAATACACTGAAAAAATACACTTCATTTTTGTTGCTCTTCCCGGAAAACAAACACGAGGCTATACTAAAACATTGTTTCAATTTCAAAGCAAAAAAATTCAAAGTCATTACACGAACTAAAAAAAATAAAATAATGAAATAAAAACAAAATACACACAATAGGCTTAAATAAAGTAGTAAACATGTAAGCTAAAAGAGAGTTTCATTTCGATTTACGACCAATCTAAAACGGAGATTTGACATTCAAGTGCTGTTGCTTTATAAAAAAATTACTAAATTATAACTTATTTACGCTTTATATTTATAAATATATATGCATTACAAGTAGAGAAGGGAGAGAGCGGGACAAAGATATACAGAGTACCGGGGACAGAGTGGGACAGGTAGACATGTGCGCAATATAGAGATTTCATAAGCGAGCTTCATTATTTTCCTCATACATAGTTTCTTAAATTTCTTTAAAATAAAAAAAAATTACACGCATCATCCCCATAACGTCCAGAAAATTATATGATTTTTTTTTTCATAATTCGGTTTGATTCGCATGCATTTCTTTTTCGATAACTACTTCTTCCGATATGAAGACTTTTATTTTGATAATAGCCTTTTTGCTGCATTCTCGTTGTTGTTGTTTTTGCTGTTGTGTTGCTTGTTGTTCAAGTTGTTTGGCAGTATTGATTTGCATTCATTTTGTTTGTTTGTTTTTTTTTTTACACATTTTAAGATTTTAATAGTTATATATAAAACCTCTATTTTTATATATACTTTAAATTAGTCGTGGTGTTTGCACTTATAGTCGAATAAAATGTAGGCTACTATTATTTTCATTAATTTTTTCATTTTTCTGCTGTGATGGTGTTTGGTCTTGTTGATTTTTTGATTTTTGGGGTTAAGGGCTCGGTTTCGATATTATTTTTGAGTTGCTGTTGCGGTGCGCTGCTTACTAATTAAATCAAAGTCCTTTGCGTCCATATTGGCCAATAAAGGATCCATCTTCATTCATGCCTGGATATTGGTTGTCGTTGTCGATTTAATATTGATTGTGATTGTGTTTATTTTACGTGTTTAGGAAAAAGAAAAAAAATGATACAAATATAATATAAATAAAATAGAGTGCAATTTAAAGTAATAAACAATATGGAACGTATAAACAAAGAACACATAACAAGGAACACAAAATATGTAAGTGGCTCGAAATGATTTGATGATCGATTTCCATCGATATTTTCGATAGTCCACTGGTGGACAGCAGCAAATGAACGAATATTCTCATTGATGAGCATGGTTAGTATTAGAAGAGAACGAACAATCAACAAACTGGAAGGGAAAGCAACTTCGTGCAGAGATCAATAAATCAATGGGGGAAAGCAAAAGCGCAGGAGCGGCCTTATAACGGCAAGTGGCTCTCTTCGGTTGCCTGCAAGGAGTTCGGCAGAGCCTTGAACTTCATGCAGCATCTTGGAAGCGGCATAAGAGAGAGGAAGCACGACACTTGCAGAAGCAGTCAAATGTATAGCAGGGTCAACATTTTTGGAACAGCAACATTAATTTAATGCATAATCTTCATAGTATCTACTTTACACTAGTATTTTCGTACTATTTTCATTTTTATGTGTGCTTCCACTACTGTATTTGGCACTAAGCTCTCTTTAAAGCGCAAGGAATTGAGCCGCAGGGGAAACAGAACAGCCAGCGGTACGAATTAAGAGAGAGAGAGAGAGAGAGAGCTACCTGGCTAATTGGATAACAACAACAACATTGACTGGGAGAGCGAAAGGATCGCTCCCCCTTTTCACCACACTCTCTCTTAGGCCTTGCGGTGCTCAGCATCCGCCACGCACAGTTCGTAGGAGGGCGGGGCAGCAGTGGGGGAGTTGGAGGTGGAAGATGGTGAGGGTGAGGGTGAGGCCAAGGAGATCAATGGAACAGTTGACGCCGACGTCGACTGAGGTTGTTCCTGTTGTTGCTGCTGTTGTTGTTGTTGCTGTTGTTGTTGTTGGGTAGACGTTGGCAGCGACGTTAACTTGCTGCGTGCTGCGGCAGCTGCACGAGCAGCGGCTGTGGCCACAGCTGATCATCATTATCATATCCCCAAACACAATCGTCATCAATGCGAAATAAAACCAAAAACAAATGTGGCAAAGGAAATCAAGAGAGTGAAAAAAACAACCAAAGAGAGACAACAAAAATGTAATGAGCAGTTGTAGGTGGGGTGGTGTGCTAGATGTGACTCCAGTTGGATAACTCTATCAAGTACTTCCATAACGGTAATGCAGCGTTTTAACATATCACTATCGAAAATGTATACAGACAAAACATGCGACTAAAAAAATACATTTTTATTTTTAAGTTAAGATCACAAAAATCTAATAAAAACGCATTTAGATCTTCAGTGCTATCTACTCTGGCCAAAAAAAAAAATAGTGTAAAAAAGTTTCCAACGTAGCATTACCGCATTCGAGGATAGTAGGAAACTCAATGTGAGTAGCACTGGAGGACACACTCGTATGATACATACGTAAATGATATCAGAGAGAGTTGACATATAAAAAGGACTCTAACCTGTATCGCCATCACCGTATTCGGCCATCGAATCAGTATCGCTTTCCACGCCCGGTTTGTTCGCTGAACTCACGGATTGGCGACCAGCGCTCTTGTTATCCAACCTGTAGTATTTAGAATTTGTTATTCGATTTGCTATTACGAATTGATTATATGATTTTGGGACTTACGGTTGCGAGTACTCGTGGAATCCGCCCTCTTCGGGATAATCCCGCCGGCCGTTGGCCAGCTCCCGATCGTGGACATCGTACTTTCCGCCCCGATTGCGTCGGATAATGCAGATGATGATGAAGAGGATGATGATGAAGGCCAGGGCCAGCATCATGCCAATGAACCATCCGGCATTGGCCACCGTCTCGTTGGCCACCATTATTGGTCCCTCAACGGTGTTCGTGTCGATCTCCTGCGTGGCACTCTCCGTGTTAAAGTGGCCATCCACGGACACCACGCGGAACTCGTAGGCGGTCTCCGGATCTAAGCCACCGACCTCCTGGTAATCGGAGTTCTTTTCCTCATTCTCGCGTATCCATTGGGTTTCGCCCTTGATCCTGTACATGGAAATATATTCAATTATCACTTGCTGTCAGTCGAATATACATATATGTGTATTTTGATCATACCTGTGCATCGTAAAGAAGTGAGTGCCTGGATGACCCTCGGTACTTGGCAGCCAGTTGATGCGGAACTTGGCTAGTCCATTGTCGGATGGCAGTTGCTCCCAGGAGAAAGATGGCGTGGCAGGGGCCACATTGACGGCATCCTTGAGCGTGGTCTTTTCGATATAGTGTCTATAGAAAGCAGGACGAACAATTAGTTAGTTAAATACAGACAGAAATACTTATGGAGTACAAAATATACTTACTCAGATCCCTCGCCCATTTTCGTGGTGGCAGTGATGGAGATGCGGTACTTGGAGTTGGGCTTCAGGCCGGCCATCTTCATGCGTGTGACCCTGGGATCGGTGATGTGTGGATCGTATTCGCGTCGCTCGCCCACATAGCTCTCCTTAACCTCCTCGTAGTAGATCTTGTAGCCAGTGAGCTTGCCATTGGGATACAGCGGCTTCTTCCAGTGGAGCATGAAGGCCGAGGAGCCCAGAGGATAGGCATCCAGTCCCTGAACCGGCGATGGTACACCCTCCGGAGTATCGAAGTCGATGACGGCACTGGGTGGGCCATTGAAGCGTCCATTGTAAGCCAAAATGCGGGCATAGTTCTTTGAATCGGGCTTGAATTGTGTGACCAGAGCGTTGTGGGTATCACCCTTCACATGGATCTCCCGCAGACCCTCCTCGCCCTCGTTCTCCGTCCACGTTTGGATTTTGTAGCCCTTGAAGTGTCCGCGCACCGATTCCTCACTTACCGGCGTCCAGGCCATGTAGCCACTGGTCGATGATGTGATTTGCCTCATTGTGAAGTTGGTGGGCGCATCCAGGGGACGATCTTCGCCAGAGTAGCCAACCACCTCCTCGGCGGCCACATTGGACTCACCCCTATCGTTGATGGCCACCACCTTGATCAGGTATTTCACGAAAGTCGGTTGATCGGCAATCACAATGTTGTTCTGTCGCCAGTCGAATATGTTATTGTTTTCCCACGCAGCGGCAGGAATATCGCGTTTCCAGCTAACATAATAATGGAAATTGGGGGCATTGTGCTCGATTTCGGGCATGGGAGTCCACGAGATGACCAGATTGTTGGGCTCAGTGCCCTGGCCAACGACATTGTCGGGATTCTTGAAGGGCACATCCGGCTGGGTGGTGCAGCTATCGCTGTGCGCCGACGGCGGCGAGGCTCCGATCTTGTTGAAGGCAATCACACGGAACGTATAGTTGGCCCACGGTGACATCTGGACGACGAACGAGGAGTCCGTGTTGGGCACCTTCTCGTAGGCGGCATCCCAGGAGGCGGGCGTGAACGATGTATTGAACTGAATGGTGTAGTGCAGAATGGGCGAACGATTGTCACCCTGCTGTTCCCAGTGGATCTCGGCCTTGTCGGCCTGGCAGGTGATGCCGGTCAGTTTTGGTGCATTCGGCACATCCTGGACAATCAAATTCGCCCTGGCCGTTGCCTCATCCAAACGCGTCCGGGCCACGCACGTATATTCGCCAGAATCCAACTCCATTGTCTTGGCAATCGTCAGGGAATTATCATTGGTCTTCACGAATCGCGGCTGGGCCTCAAAGTCAATGGACTGGCCATCCTTCCACCAATCGATCTCAATCTCCAGCGTATCGTCGTGGGCCTCGTTACAGCGGAACGTGGCCGATTGTCCGGCGGCCACCTCGTAGTTTTGCGGCTCTTGGGTAATTCTCGTATGCTCCTTGACCACCAGCGAACCATCGGCTTGAATTTCACCAAACTTGTTCTGCGCATAGCATGTGTATTTGCCGGCATCCGAGAATGTCACATCTTGGATCTCCAGGTCACCGTTAGCTTGGACATTGTAACGACCTCCGGTCAGCCAGTTGCTGGCCCTTAGCCATTTAACCAGAGGCTTGGGGGAACCGTTAACCCTGCACTTAATGGTCACATTCCTTCCATCGACAGTGGATACAGCTGCTGGAGCTTCGGAAATCGTTGGCGGCTCAGCCTGGACATTTAGATAGACATCCTTATACACATATCCCAGCGAATTGGTGGCGTTGCAACCGTAGTTACCAGTATCGCCCTTAACCAGATTGATAATGCGAATTGTGTTGTCCGTAACCGTTCGTCGGGGATTCGGGGTGCTCTGCTCGATGGGCTTACCATTGTGAATCCAACTGATCTTGGGCTCTGGTACACCAGCAGCGCGACACTCGAAGACAACCTCTTCGTCTTCGGCGGCGGTGGCGATTTCAGGTTCTTTGGTAAAGTACGGCACGGAGTTAACATTCAGAATGATGGAGAAGGATTGGGCATTGCCCACACCGTTGGACACGTCGCAGGTGTATGTGCCGGCATCATCGAAATTTGTCTGCCGAATGACCAGTGATTTGCCATAGTGTCCTTGCGTTATTCGATCGCTCCACTGTATACGCTGGCCATCCTTGCTCCACACGGTCTGCGGCAGCGGTGTTCCACCGTAGATGCAAAACAGTTCCATTCGCTTGCCACGCAACGCCAAGGACTGGCGACGGGAAACATATTGACGCACGGGCGGATGCTTGTTCTGCGAGGCACTAACGCCCATCTGTTTGACATCGAGGAGCACCTTGTTGCCAATCTTGTATTCACTGCGAAACACCGAGGTGGCCGAGCAGGCATAGTAGAAATCGGAGCTGGCATCCTCACGGGTAACATTCGAGAACCAGAGATTACCCTCAGGATCGAGGGTCATGCGAGAGTTGTTGATCGACTTGATGCTGCCATCGATGGACTCCTGGATCATCCAGTTGACTGTCGGACTGGGAAAACCATCGGGTGCGGCACATTTCAGCATAAAGGGCTCACCCTCGACGGCCTCCAGTGTCTTGGCCGCCTCATCCTTGAAGGCATTCAGCTCGGCCTTACGCACATATACTGAGTTCGAGGTGGCCGTTCCGAATTCATTGGACGCAAAGCACTGATAGTGGCCGCGATCCTCGTCCTTGGGTATGGTGATCACCAGGGTGCCACGTCCTGGCTGCCGCAGCATGCGGTTATCGTACGCCTGCCAATCGAACTTCTTGCCGTTCTTGATCCAACTATATCTGTGGGTTAAAAGTAGAAATAGTGGGGGGTGTCAGTCGATAATGAATACCAATAGAATACTAATACACATAATAGTTTGCCTAAATTAATACATATCTGCCACACTAACTATTTAATATTATTTGTTATATTTCTTTTTTGCCTCGGCACTTTGAATTGCATCTCTAATTGGTTATTTCAACAACAATTTGGACGCAGTTTTCCGCATTTCCTCACTTGCCAATCGACTGACTCATTAAGATCGAGACTCTCTAACAAGTTAATTACCACATTTAATTTAGCTTAATCAACATTTCTCTTAGGCGGCGCGCTAAGAAGAAAATTAAGACACTTTTTATGCACAAATTATGACAACTTGCTTAATTTCCAATTGCGAAAAATGTTGATTGAAGTGTGCGTGGGGATGAGGGGGTTTTTTTTTCCTCTTTTTTATTTTTGCTTGTTTCATGTCTCAAGTAATTGCAATTAAGCCGCAAAAAAAAAAAAGGAAGTCAACGAGCTGAGCCCAGTTTTTGCTGGTTTAATTCATATAAGTTTGTGCATCATCTTGTATTTTTCTTGAATCATTTTTCTTGTAACTGTAACTATGCCAGACATTTATATATATTTTTTTATTTAAGGATAAAATACATAGCACTTGGCACTTTAAACTTGAATCAATTGATAGAAACTATAAGCAGTTACTAACCATATAAAAATATATAAAATATTCTATAATCCCACTATTATTTTCACCGCAATTGTGAATAGTTGTAGACTTGTTATATATATATATAAATATGTATATGAAACTGAAAAGCTCGAGTCAATTATGTGAACAAGCCGCGCTGCTTGAGCTTGTTAAGCATTTTCTTTTTATTTATTTCATTTTTTTTTTTTTTTTTTGCCATACTTGAGCTGGTCTTTTTTTTCAGCTCTTTTCATCTGGGATCTTTTTGGGTTCGGTCTTGACGACGGGTCATGCAATAGGTCAATCATTTGAATTGTTTTTAAGTGTTGTAAGTTGAACTGTGTAGAGAACTCTGGGGCATTTGCATCGGCGAGGGGGGGATCGGTCAGTTTGTTGAACTGCAGTCATTCAAGTGACTCAACTGATTTTATGAGTCGTGCTGGTAGTATGCAGATTAAGAAGTTACAATTTAATTGGTGCCGCGTACTCCAATTAGATATTCTAGTTAACACTTTTATAGTTTCAACTACAATTACTTTTCACATACTTTTCAAATGTTAATTGAATTTAGCCCAAAGTGTTAATTTGTGTCAATGAAAAGTGAATTTGTGAACCCTCGTCGCGTGGTTTCAAAAGTCAAGCAATGAGACAGCGAAATGCCAGGATATTGCCATCAGGCCACGTGGATCAAAGTATAGAAACTTAACCCCCTGATGGTGAAAACAGTCTGAAAACCGTTGGCAATGACACATTAAGCGTAGTTCAACCCCGACAAACGGCAAACACTAAACCAAACTATGCGCCCCAAACAAACTGGTCGGCGGGTCAATAAATTGTTTCTGCCAAGTGGCAGGTAACCCAGGCAAGGATACCAATGGTGGCAAAAAGAAAGAAAAGGGGCAGTCAATCGGTAAAGCACAACGTCTGTCGCCATCGCTCGACACCATCAAAACTTTGGCTGGCTATACCTTTACCGCTTTAGCGTTCTGCCAACGGCGAGGCGGTCACCTGAAACGGTTGCCAAAGACAACAGCTAAATGGCCAGACAACAGCTGCTGGACACGCCCCCTCCCAACGCCCACGACGGCAGGAATTCACCCATTTGCAAGTTGAACGATTTGTACATTTATATTCTTATGACTTGTTTTCTAGAGGGTATCGTATACATGTTAGGGTATGCTCAACTGCGCGCACAACAGTAAGCTAAGTAACTGAATGTTTTCAAAAAGAAAACAGTCGTAAAGAAAGTTAAAAGTAAACCATTATCTTGTAAACTTTCTTTAAAAAATCTTTACACAGCAGACTAGGGGGTATATGTATTTGAGCTTCATTTCGTAGCTCGACACCACTTAACCCCAAAGTGCGCTGATAGTTTTAGGGTTGACTTGGCTTCACTTAACTTGCCCGCCCCCTTTTTCCGCCGCCAGTGCAAGCCAAGCGAAGTCAGGCCCCTCTCAGTGGATTTTCCTTCAGCTGGCTTTTCCTTTCCCCTTTGCATTTCCATTTGCCAGCCATTCATGGCGATAGAAATCTGTATGGAGAATGCGCCAAGAAGTGCCAGGATATGGCTGCTGATGACTCATCAGCCCGGCTAAAACACACAAACAAAACACACACACAAGCACACACACACACAAGCTGCTTTGCATAAGTGTGGTTGGGGGTGTGTGTGTGAGAGCTGAGGGGGTTTGGCGGTTGGGCTCCATTTGTGCATTACTTTTTGGGGTTGCAAAATAACAAAATGCCGTAGCATACTTTTTTGCGCGCTCACTGACAAAAAATAAACAGGGAAGTGGTCACAGTAAGGGCAGATATACATACGTATGTAACCCAGTTATATACAATACATATATACAGACATACATACATAAGCCTAGATACATATCCATAAACAGACATACAAATACAAGCATTCAATTAGTATTTTTCGAAGTTGCTATGCACAATGCAATAAATAACTATGTCTACATAGATGAAACTCATAAAAACAAAATAAATATATAATTCAAAGAAGATCCCATCTGTTTAAGCACTTTTCTGCATCGGGCTCTATTAATGTGACCGCAATTGTGGCTACTCTGCCAGGGCTGGAAGTAAAAGAAAAGGAGCCAGGCCAAAACCGCTTTTAGCCAAAGGCAAATTTCCACCATCAAAGGAAGAAGGGAGGCGGTCGAGAGGTGGAAAAGTGGGAAGTTGGGAAGTAGACGGCGAGACAGTGGACTGAGAGGCGGGCGGAGAGGGGGCGTGGTGGGTGTGTTTCTCAGACCGAAGTTAAACAAAAGGAGCAAAATGTGTATTAGGTCTTAGAATGCCGCATCCTGCACTCAGCCGCAAATTATTACTGTCAACAGGTGGAAAAGTTGAGGCATTTTTTATTAGCCATCCAAAAATATTGATTTAATAAATATTGATTTCATTAACAATTATTCCATTATCCATTAAGATAACAATTAATTTTTGTATATATAATTTGTAATTATTATATTACATGTTTTCACTTACACATACAACTGCTGACTTTATTTAATTTATACCATTTAATGACTCATCCTAGAACATTTAAATTAATTAGCTCGTTTCTTGTATTATTCATTGCCCAAATTAGTCACGTTTTTCACCTTCCCGTGAGACTTTAGGGTACATTAATTCTTTTCGAATTCATTTCGTGAATTTTGGCATTCGGACAAAAAACTTTAAATGGCCTGTGGCTCCATTTGTTGTATTCTTGTATTTTATTTTTATTTTTTTTTTTTTAAGAGGGGGTGGAAATTGAGAAAATGCCGCCAAGGGTTGGACCGCAGTCCATTTTTGAGCTTGGGCTGCTGTAAAACAGCAGAAAGCTCTTTTGGCTAATACAACATCGGAAAATCCAGCTGAAGAGGAAATGGAATTGAAATTCGCAAGAAACTGGGCGTGTTTGCCTCATCTTCGTCAGTTTTGTTGACATTTTTCGCATGTCAAACGAGCAATGACACCGAATAGCACTACAGTGGAGCTTCAACAACTTGAACAAACAACTTTTCTGCTGTTCTGTGCTTGCTATGAATTACTTCCAAAGAAAAGCGACATAATGTGCTGCATTGCCTGTATTTCGTAATAATAAAAAAAGGCGGGATATCGCATAGCGGAAGTGGGGAAAACGGAAGCGTCTCCAAGGTATCAACTACACTATACTATAACAACAATACGAAGCACGAAAATAGGACATTGGACATTGGGCCGAATGAAATGGGGGAAACAGCGCTCATTAATGGCCAACAAACATGCAAACAACAATGTTTTTTTTTATAGTTCGATGGAGAGCCCAAAAAAGGGAGCAGCAGCAAAATGCAGAAGGAAGAGGAAGGGGGGGGGAGGGGGGAAAGGTCCTTGCAGGAGCAGGTGACACCCGACCAGCGACCTCTGGCATGGCAACAGTTGATGAATGGCCCCAAAAGAGCGAGCGACTACAAAAATTAGGTGTGACAACGACCCGAGGGAACGCAAAATACAAAAAAAAAAAAAAAAAAAAATGGTAAGGTAACACTACTAACTGAAAAATCTCGAGGGTCCTGTCCCACCCTCAGCTGGTCAGCCTAATAAAGTTAACCAAATCATTCCGCTTTTGTGTGACAAATTGGGTAATTCCACGAACAAATTACACACATATATGCATATATTCGTAAGTAGAACAGTCAGTACTCTTAACCATTATTTGTTAAAAAAAACTCAAATTCTTTAGCATCATTGTAATCTTGTAATGCTGCTAGTGCTACTACCAACTTAAGTAGAGCATACAAAATAAGTTTCATACATTTTGCAATCGTGTAAGCGCCAAGTTTTCGTGATTATTGTGCTTTTCTTGTGCTTTCTGATCGAGCAAAAAAAAAAAGAAAAGCGTAAGAAAAAAAAAAAAAAAAAAAGAACAATTGACATTGTCGTGCCCTTCTGTTGGTTGCCCAATCTGTTCGTCCATCTGCCGAAAATGACAACATCAAGTGAAATAAAGTAAAATTACAACAGACACGCAGCAGTAGCATTGAAGATGAACGTTGGAGCATTTGGGGAAACGTCTGAATCACCGGAACATTTGGGCAATCATCAAGTCACCGAGAGTCCGACGAAATTAGCTTGTGGCGATCGGTTGTAATTTTTCAGTTCTCTTTTCTTTCATCGAGGTTGCTCAAGTTCAAGTGGACTACCCGATTACATATATGCACTAAATATATATATATATTTATATATGGATATGGCTTCCTCGCATTTGTCTAGTGGCTTTTGATTTGACTCATCATATCAACAATGTCAAATGTCAGTTATGATGTTTCTTTCAATGCGTTTTCAATTGCAATTATAGCATATTAAGAGCTCAGATGTGCAGAGAAAGAAATTTTTAATGGATAACAACCTTTAATCGTCATGAATTTTGGTATGTGAGCAGTTAATGGTTAGATATGCACACATAACAAAAATCAAATTCCATAGAGTTTGAACTAGCAACATATTTAAAGTTATATATATCATATGATTATATTCGCTGAGTGAATAATCTATTGATTTGCGAAGCGAATGAGAGAAGCGCAAAGGGAGGCAAAAACCAGATGGGAAAGGATTAGACGGGAGCAACAAACGCTTTTAGCTAAAACAAACAGCAAAGGAGTTGCCACGTGCCGGTTTCAGCGAGAGGGGCACGAAATGGAGGGGGGGGGGGGTAACTTGATGGCCAGAACTGGGGGGAATGGGAAAAGGGGGCCAGGACGATGACTCATCCAGCCAGGCATAACTCCACTGAGTGAATTGAATGAAAACGCAGCCACCTAAGGGGGCAATGTAAAGAGGAATGGCGGCACACCGAAGTTTGTACTTAACATCTGACATGAAAAACAACATGAGACTCCGAGCTCCAGGTACTGTGGAATAATTAGACAAATACTAGATAAAAAAAAATATAACTAGAACCTAAATTAAGTTGTTTCTTTCCAATTTTAGAATGATTTTGTTTGTTATAAGCAGCCAATGCTTAAGACAATTCAAATGATTTCTAAACATCTAATATATTGATTCCACTGTGCTGGGGGAAATGGAAAAGGGGAATTCCTCTGAAGGGTTGCACCCGCATTCCAATACACTCACACACTCACACACCCACGCACTTGAATCGAATGAATGGAGTTCCTTTCTCCTGAAGTTGAACTTTTTTTTTCCGCTTTATGTTGCAACAGGATGCCGCAGCATCAAGCAAGGGAATGAGGGTTTGAGTAGACGTCTAACGAGTTGCAAATATTGTCTGTGTGTTGTACATATTTAAAAAGCCGTTTTTCGGTTTTACAAGCTATAAAAGATGATGACGATGATGCGGATTGTGTGGGAATTTAGGAAAAGGCTTAGGAGTTTAGGGCTCAAGGGAGAAGTTGCCCCAGTGGCAAGTTGAGTGCGCAGAGGTTTTTGGGCTTTGCTTTTGCAAAAAACAAAAAAAAATAATCTAATTGTTTAATTAGAATATGAAGAACAAGTAACTTGCATTCCATTTCAATCATTCCAAAATATTATGGATAACTTAGCATTTTATGTGTGTACCCAATACTGGCTCAATTTGTTGGCCTTTTTGCGCAGCATATGTGTATGCATGTTGGCCAGTTAACTACCATATTAGCCTTCAATTTCGATAGCAACAACGTGTTCCGCCCAAGGGGCATCCCCCAAATTAACGTTTGCCATCCCGCTTGCACATAAATCGATGGCGAAGGAAATATACACTGAGCGATTGCGGATGCATCTACAAATTAAAATTACAAACCATTGTAAATCAAAAGTATACAATTTTCGAGTACTTTGCTTCTATTCTATTTCAATTTCTATTGAACACAAAAGACACATTATCTAAATTAGAAATTATATGCAAAATGTTACATTCATTTCTTGCAGTGTGACATTTGTTTAGATACCGCTGTAGATGATGCTTCTGTTCTTGACAGTCGAATCAAACAAACATAAACATTTGGTGACTTGAAGAACGGAAGGAATTCCTGTGCAAAATGAAAACAAAACCGGCCACAGTTGATGGGCCGCAGAGAACACCTGTGGTGGACACACCTGGACCGGAAGTCGTCGGGGTCTAAAAATATGTTGATATCATTTTTGGGTTTAGCTATATTTAAATTCTCAACGTTATGCAACGTCATTAAAGTCACGAAACTTGAACGAGTAGCAGGCGAAAGAAACGCACAAAACCACTCATTTCATTCCGTTGGTAATTGTTATGTGCGTAATGTTTCTTGTGCCCCCATCTTGGGCTCCACTGTAACATATAAAACCGTAAAAGGGTTAAATGAGTGCTCGAGCCACCGTTAGACGAAGTCGTCGGCGAAAGAAGAAAGTTAGCCGAGAAGTATGGTTGGGAAATCGAGGAATCACGATCGTGAATGCATGCACTACGCAACGTGAGAAAACTTTGGGAAAAGCTACAACACAAAGTTCTCAAATTTTTTTTTTTTCAGTTTTTCGGGTTTCGGATTATGAGCACAGGTTGGTTTTTTTCTCACTTTAATCTTGAGCCAGAGATCTGAGTGCAGACCTTTATGATTTATTTCATCGTGCGGAGAATTTCAACTGCATAATAAATGGAGAAATGGAGCAGATCCCGAGATCTTTTGGGTTATTTAAGTGCATAAGTACTTTCATGAAGTTGAAGTTGCTGCAACTCAAACGTTCTTCATGGTTTCTTGTCTTCACTTTTGTAATACAATTAAGAGCTTTCGTAGGATTTAATAATCAATCTTCTAAGTACATCATTTATTACCCTCGAACAATGAGTCACTTTCGGTTCGGTAAGTAAATAAGTAATATCTCCATTTACTTTCCACCCTCCAAAGCTATAAAACACAAATGATATAGGAAGCCCTACTCTTATTACTCGTTATGTCTTATTTCTGCCGCTGTCGCAGTTCATCGATTTTCTTCAATTTGGCTGCATTAAATATGCTAAGATTCCCTTCGATTTTCACTCCCTTTCCACAATTGTTCGTTAATTCTTCATATGCGCAATAGCCAAAATAAGTCGGAAGAATGAGCCAAAGAAGCCGAATAAATGACAAAAATGGCAAGAGACAACAACAATGGGGACGTGTCGTCATCAGTTGACTCCCACCGCTCACTATAACCTTTCACCCCTCTCCCACTTTTCGCCCTTTTGACCAAAAAGTTTGATTGATACGCATGAATCATGCTCTGTAAGGGAGACGAGAAAGACCAAAAAGGAAGTACAGTCGACTTTGGCTATGCTAAGCCATTCAAGGACAGAGTTGCTTTTCAGAACACGAGCAGTGTGACCATGCTTTTAAGAAATGCATCATGCTTTAAACAACATCGGTGCGTATATTTAAATAATATTGTATGCCCAGCAAAGTTTGCGTTCCTCTTAGCTAGGTTTCACCGTACTCAATCTTTCACCAAGTCATTTGATGACTCCATCACTTTGGGGTTGCAATTTCCGGATTTTAATCGGACTACTTAAGAACCGAATTGTTCAGTTGCAGTTTTTCCCAACATTTTGTTTTCCCTTTTTTTTTTCCCTTGATTTTGAATTTTTTTGGGGGTGGTCGCGGCCAAGCTGGCGCCAAGCTGACGAGACAAAATCATTAGGGAAACATGAAGCTAAAATAACAAAATTAACGAGGGGAAGTCGGGAAATGAGAGAGGGTGGGCCAAGTGGAGGAATGAAGGAAAATAACATTCAAGGACATGAACTAGTAGCGACAGCTTTTGAAGGACTTTGTGCAGCGTGGTGTGAAAAATCAATGAGCCTTCAAACTCCACTCATTTCTCCATATTTTTATCTCTACTCGTATTTATCTTCCAGCAGCTGGCATACACTGCGTATGTGGAATATATTCTGGGTACGAAAGGATAAGCGATAATATTCTAATTGGCTGCTTTAAGCTGAAGCTTTGTGAGTAGGGAATGAACTAAATAGATTAGTATGGAGTTTTTTTTATTATATAAACAAGCATTTTCCATGACAATCGAAAAGCTCTGCTTCAGTTTCGTGGCATTTTTCAAAGCATCAAAAGAAAAGAAAAGCAAAGTATTTGTGTGCCTTAAAGTTAATATGACTGCCATGGCTCCCACACATGCATAAACATAATGAAAAAAAAAAAAAACTGACGAAACTAGTTTTTCTTCAAAGTTTAAGCAAACAACTTTTCAAAACCAAACGGCGTAAGTTTTTTTTCTTTGTCCTATACTGCCAAGCCTAAAACCCTACAAATTCAAGGGCAGTTTAAAGAATGCTTTTTACACTTTTTACAAGTTTAAACTGTTGACAAAGGGGAATCGAGAGGTTTAAATAACTGAGCTTTAACCCGATTCAATTGAACTGCTTAACCCCAGACTGCCAGAAACGAGAAGAAGAAAAGGCGAGGCACAAACCATATGGAAATAGTTTCATTTGAAAGAGGCAAGAAAAAGTCAAAGAAAAAAGGGAAAGTAATACGCGGATAATCGTATATTATTTCCCTTAGGGAAAACTTTGTAACACTAATGAAATGATAAATGATTAGAAAACACGTTTCTTGACTTCAGTTTTTTTTTTTTTTGGTTTTCAATTCACATGGATTAATCATCTTTCGATGCGTCAGATTCTTCCAAAGTGTGCAGATGTGTTTGCAACCTATACATATTATTTAATACAATCAATTGAAATATGCCTGGCAAAATTCTGACTCATTTTTATTGAGTAGAAATAGAGAAATGGAATTCTGTCGAATATAAACATTAACGGGAAAGAAAAAAACCAAAGTATTTATGAAACTGTAACTGAATATAAACATGAATCAAAACTGTAACCCTGTCTTTAATCGATCGTAGTTCGGTCATATATGGGTTTTGTTCGTTTGTTGCCTCAATCATTGTTTCATTAAATTATTGTAATTTCTAAAAATATCCACGTTATGCATTTGCCACTGCAATAGCAATAGTCACATTTTCACAGCAGCAAAGTAGCGACATAAAACGCAGAAAATGCGACATCAGACATCAGACGGCCAATGACAACAATAAAAGTGTGTCATGCTGAATCACGGAGGCGTATAGATAGATATAGATGTGGATATATAGATAGAATGCAGCACACATACAAAAAAAAAAGCTCAGATACGAAAAAAAAGTAATAGAAAATCGGGCGCACGTCTGATGTAATGCAAACAGGGGAAAAAAAACGTCTAATATGAATATAATTTATGCGGCCTGAATTTGGATTTTATACACTTTAAATAAAATTCAATGGTATTACGCAAATAGCTAGTAAAATAAAATATATTCTCTAAAATATCATAGTTATTTCTATTAAAATATCCAAGGATTTCTTTGTTAAGTTAACAAGCAAATCCAAATGCCAACTTTTTCTCTGTGCATTGAAACCAACACAAACCAGCTAGCATAACAAAATTATTATGAATTAAAAATGGAAAGAAAAAATGCTAGTAATTTCAGCTTATTACATGCCTAAGATAAAATATGAAAATTGGACAGCAATTTCCGTTTTATGCCCACGCTGTTTGCATTGTAATAAATATCTTTCGCAATAGACTTTCGAATTATTAAATCGAAATCTTTGTGGCATTTTTTAATCGATTTTAGTTAAATAGCTAGTTTTCCCAACTATCCATTTAATAACTAAGCATTAAAACTAGATGTTATAACTGGCAACTAAATATAGTAACAATTTTCGCCTGTAGATGGCGTCCGAAGTGGAAATCTATGGGACACTAACCAATTTCCTTAAAATTCTATGAAAAAACTGTTAAAAATTGTCCGGTGAAATTACGTAATGCCTAGCCGGCACAGTTGAGTAAATTTCTTTTTTTTTTCTTTTTCTCTTCAACAATTTGTTTCCATTTCGTTTTGGTTAATATTCTCAACGTGCTTGGCCATCCGGTCAAACTGGTTTTCTGTGATATTACCGCTTTTTGAATCTGATATTTTTTTTTATTATTTTCTAACACTGTACCTGAACCACTTGCTGTGACAGAGCGGGATAGTGATCGTGATATATGGGTAGAGAGAGAGACAGAGAGAGAGAGAGTGGGAGGGGGGAGAGAGAGAGGGCCAAAGGAAAAGCGCACACATTTCCCACTATTAACCCATTTTAGTTTCGTACGTGTAAAAATAAACAACACACAATTTTCCCATTCCTTATGCTTCTTCTTGCTTTTTATTCTTAGTATTCTCGCACATTTCTCACGTTCTGCACTTGTGTGTGTGTGTGTGTTTTTTTTTCCTATCTGTGTGTGTGTGTGTCTGTCTGGCATTCGGCCATCTGTTGCTATTCTGCCAACGTCGACTGCGCTGCTGCTGCGCTGCTAGCACTTGTTGCCAATTTTTTATTGCAATACAGTAAATATCAACTAATAAGCTACCAAATCCGCAAATTTTTAATTTAGCAAAATAACTTTATTTGCAATTAGATTTTAAGAGCGAAATGTTGAAGCTGAATTTTTTCTATGTCGTAATTTTTTCTTATAGCCAATAGCCTCTGTATTTAATGCAATATGCATGTAGCTTCGTAAAACACTGCTTTGAACATTTTTTTTTTTTTGCCTGTTTATGGTAATATTACTATATTAAGAAATTTTGAAGTGCAAAATGAGAATGAGGACCAAACTATTTTACACCACAGTTCTATTTTCCAGACACTATGGAATTTCACAATGTCTTTGACCACACCACCACCACCACCCACCCACACAGTTATCGGGCAATGAGGTCATGCCATCATCATGTAGTCATCATCATCATCGTCACCAGCCACTGTTTGCCCTTTGTGCACAAAAATGTTAACTTCAAATTCCGCATTTTCCAAAAGGGAATGACTCAATTCCACTGCAATGGTCACCCACCCAAGTACATGTTCTACTAATAAAAATGTGATCTAAGCTGTGTATATGAATAACAAAATCGAAACGAAACGTGTTTCGTAAACAGGTTCAAATCGAAATTTATGAAGCAGGTCTATGTGTATTACGCAGAGTAACGAAAATCACTTCACTTCCTCAATGCGACCTGCATCATGACGAAAATAAAATAACAAGTAAAATGAGAGGGGAGCCCCCAATATTCTAAAAAACTTCTAAACACATTTAGAAAGATGTATTTTTGGACATTTCGGCGACACAAATAGCGCAGTCACAAGAACAAAGCCATGTGTTTGATATACGAAGTATTTAATACCCTTTAAAGTGCAATTTGAGCAGAAGATTGTATATTTGAATGTTATTTTTTTAGCCCATTTTTCGTAAACGAAAAAATCGATTAAAATTCTAGCTAAATCATAGCACAGCACCGTATAGCATAAACTATGTTTTATTTTCCATTTATATGCGAGTTTCTCAAATGAGTTAAAAATACTCGTGACGACGCGAAATATTTCGTAAAAAACAACCCGTCTAGAACAACAAGGCTGAAATGAAATAAACAATAAAATGCGATTTCTTACACGCACTCTTTCTCTGATTTGTGAAACTTTGTAGACGCGACTGCTTAAATTTGATTTATGTGAATTAAAATAGAGGGCATCATGATGAGCAGAGTACATAAACATATATATATATATATATAGACAACGAGCTGATATAAAATAGATCCAAACTAAATGTTCTAATTCCCCCAAGATCTCTGCTCTTCTTCTCGTGCCTTTGCTATTCGATTTGGATGATGCTCCAAATCTTCAGTTGACTTACTCTGGCTCGGGTTGTCCATCGGCTTCGCACTCGATTATGAATGGATTGTCACTTTCCTTATTCTGTTGCGCCACTTTGAAGAGCAATTCTCCGGGTGCCGGTTGTTTGGTGATTCTTGGTGGGCGATTGCCTGAAAGAATTCGTGAAGGGGAAAGGAATGGCAAGATCGATGAGCATTGGTTGGTGGTTTTAGTCTACTAATTGATCGCATAAATTGAAGATTTCCCCAACCCATTAAATGCTTGGCGTATTTATAGCAGTGACTAATTTTTGAAAACACGCTTGGGGAATACGAGGCATTAGGTTTTGGTTGAAATCTTCAAGTGATCTATGATCGAGCAGTTCCATAAATTGCACTTAATATAGATACGATTGAAGCCCAAGTGGGTTATCAATTAATTATAGATTTTTTTTTTAAATATATATACTGATTTTGATCGCTTACCTTTGCTTTCTGCACTGCCCGCACACAAAAGAGCCACTAGTAACGCGGCCAGTATCGTTGACTGCCGCCACATTTTGGTCGTTTGGCTCTCCGCTCGCCCCCTCGAGTGTGTTTCGTTTTGGTTTAAACTTTTATTGGTTTTCTGGTTGCTGTTTTTTTTTTTTTGTTTTTCTTTTCTATTATTAATTTGGCTTGGAATGTGTGTGTGTGTGTCTGCTGCTGTTGATTCCGTTTATTCCTCGGTTGCCTCTTAAATATCAAACAATTTTCCCACTAATGAAAATTGCATGCGAGCCGAGCTTTTATTACTTTCTGCTGTTGCACTGCAAAAATGAGATTATGACAACGCTGATAATGGTGTCTAGAACTTTACACTTTTCAATTGTGAAAATTGCGAAAATCGCGTCGCGACGAGCGTGTGAGTGCGAACGAAATGGCGTTATGGCTGTTGGGTGGTGTGGGCGGTATACGCTTTTAATATGGCACGTCTCATGTCTGCAAAGAAAGTGGAAAGAGTGGAAAAAGTGACGTGAGTAATGCGATTTACTTAACTTGATTTCAATGAGAAAAGTGTTCGCCTAATGACTACCAGATGTCTCATCCGAAACTCTTCTTTGTTCGCGCGACTTTGTTCAACAATAATGTTCAATTCTCACTTTCAGAAGCACGCAATACAATCTGGTTAGATTCTTAATGATTAAAATATATGAAAAAAAATAGAATGTTTTTAACGATCTACTATTTCACTATAACTTCGCTAGAAAGGATCACTTCTTTTCATGTGAAAAATCAAAACTTCAATATACTGCGTATAATGCGTTTTTTCAGCATAACTTGGCCGAAAATGGTCACACAACTAAAATAATTACCGTTTTTTACTCCCAATTACTAATACTAACCATCCCTATCACTTTTTGGCGGATTTTGTAAAATTAATTTTGGGCCAAATTTTCTCATTTTTTGTAAGGGGTAACATCATCAAAATTTGCGAAAAATTGAAAAATCCTAGAATTCCCAAACTTGAATCCAAATCGATTGGAATTTAAAAAACAAACTCAACGAGGTATGACATTCGGTATTTGGGTTATTATTTCCAATGTTATGATCAAAATACCAAATATTTTCTTTACAAAAAATCAGGAAAACGAATTTTGGCCAAAATGGAATATTTAAGTAGGGTTTTTAGGGTATAACTTGACTAAAAATGGTCACACAGCCAAAAGAATAACAGTTTTGTGCTCCTAATTACCAATACTAACCATCGCTATCACTTTTGGAAGGACTTTGAAAAATTAATTTTTCGATGAATTTTTGCATTTTTTGTAACATCATCAAAATTTGCAAAAAAATTGCAAAAAAATAAAATTCCAAAATTTGAATGCAAATCGATTGGAATTTAAATAACAAGCTCAACGAGGTATGACATTCCAAATTTGAACCATTATTTCCAATGTTATGATCAAAATACCGATTATTTTCTATTTCGAAAATCAGACCAAAAAAAAAAGGGTTTAGTTTGTACACTTATTGTTGGTTGTGAGCAAAGAGACTCTACAATTTCGATATCGAATGCGTTTTACCATTTCGAATCATTAACCGCACAAAGGCAAACAAAAAGCTAAAATGCAAGAACACAAAAAAAAAGAAAACAGCGAGAAAAACAAACGCAGAGGCGACCGAGAATCGATTATTGCGAATTTATTACTTTTGCGACGATATTTGCCTTGGGACAGTGAAAACAGACGCGAAGGAAATGGCCAAGAGAACTGTGACAATTGGTAAACGAAATGCAGCGAAGGACCAGAAAACTAGAAAACCACACGCACAACCGCACAATGAATCAATATGTACATACATACATATACATACATACATCTATGTACATCACATTTGGTGGCTATGCGAGGTGGTAACGTCATAGACCTGGTTAGAAAATGTGCCAGGGCAGTTAGCATAAAAATAGTTCGAAATGAGATGGAAAACAAGTTAAAACGATAGTGCAAAAAGGGTGTCGACAGCGAAGTACCCTTTAATTCGAAAATTGCTATGCAAAGTACAAGTTGCACTTTAGTTCTTACAAAGCAAAGACTGTTTTCGAAACGAAAGTATTTGAAATGATTATATAACAATTTAAAAACTGTGGCTTTCTTTCTATGCTTTGATTTCTTTGACACCCGTTTGCTTTAAAGTGAAACACCCTGCAAATACCTCTTATTTCGACCAAAACAAAGGGTTGAAAAATCCCCCGCATGCTAATTGAATTAGCGATTTTCCATTGACAGGTGCCAGTGGCGCAGCCATAGTTCGTATTTTTCTGCACTATTCTCTGCCGGAGCCTCTTCAAATAGACTAAAATGCTGAACTGCATCGGACGTTCCATGAATTCCGTTCAGTTTCCGTTTTTGTTTCTGTTTCCGTATCGGTTTTGGTTTTGATCTTCTATCGCATTGCTGATCTAGTGGATAGTTAAATAGATCTGGGCTAGCTTGGTGCCATGAGTCACCAGGAGCAGCAGTTCCAGCACTACCCTCATCATCAACATCATCATCATCATCATCATCATCACATCCATCAGGTGCAATCGGAAACGCAGTTGGAGCAACGCAGCTCCGACTTGGAGCCAAATCGCAGTAGGAATACGGATCGGATTGGTTCCTCTATGGATTTTCGAAATCTATGCCAACGCATCGATGTGGACGGTTTGAAAGGTAGGAAATTGTTAGGACAATGGATTCGTCATTTTTAGACCAAGGTCGATATAGTAGAATCAATCAATATCAATACTTATAGTATAGGCTAGATTCCTTATTCCTTTTATCATAGTATTTGATGTTAATTATAATCTTTTAATCATAGCCAAATTGCCACAACTAAAGTTGCCCAAATCGCTGCCCAAGTTGCGTGGTCGCAAGATATTTCGCAGCTCCAAAAGCGGATCGAATGCAGCAGGAGGAGGTACAGCGGGTGGATCCGCGAAAGATGGCGCCGGAGCAGCGCAGCAAACGCACCTTCAGGTGGCCGGTCAATCGCAGCAGTTCATCAACAGGACGCCACAGAGAATCTCCACCATCAGTTCGCTAATGTACGAGGGTGAGCAGGAGGAGATCCGTGCAAATCTGGGACAATCACAGCCGGGAACGTATCGAAGTGCTGGTAGTCTGGATGACGATTACTATGCGCCTGGCAGCGGCGATAGAGCCTCGCGACCCATAAGTCCCATTAAAATTCCAGTCGTTGGTGCATTGGATGACAGCTCGCCCAGTGAGAATGGGAATGTACGCACCACGTTCACCCAACGCCTGCAGAGGGGATACAAGAGTCTCAGCGAACTGAGGATCAAGCACATCTTTGCCAAGCAAACGACAGTGCGAAGGGACAACATCGAGGTGGATCGCTATGTGGAGCAGTACGAACGGGAATTGAAATCGGAGAAGCTGGCCAGGGAGCGCAGGGATCGCGAGATAGCCGAGAACTATGACATTAAAATCAAAACATTGGCGGGCACTCGACAAAACACCTTCGATGACGACGACGTGGAGCACGAGCAGTTCGAGAGGGGCAAGATAAGCCACGAAACGGATGAGAGCGGCATGGAGGCTACACCGCCATTGCCAAGTCGCCGTAAGCCCGGTATAGCTGCCACCAGATTCGCCAAGGTCAGGAAGCCACCACTGGAAATGGAGGAGGAGCAGCAGCAGGCAGCGGCGGAGGAATCTCCACAAGCTAATCCACCACCACCACCACCACCACGTCCCAGTAGCTATAAGCAATTGCTCATCAACAAGTTGCCCCATCTACCCAGTCTGCCCAATTTACCCCAGTTTTCCAGGACCAAAGAGGAGACAACAAAAACTGCAGAAAATGCTGACGAAAACAATGCCAGCAGAAAGCTGAGCATAAGGCAGAACATCAAGAGACTCAGAAAGTCCATTAAACGACCGAGCAAGATTAAGTCCAAGGCTGCGGCTCCAGTTCCAGATTCAGACGAAGAGGAAGCAACGCCGGATGGTCAAAAAACGAAAGATGCACCTACCAGAAGCTCCACTGCAAATCTGAGAGCTCGTCTCAGTCGATTTGCATCCACGGAGCAATTGCAGCAGCGCTGGCGAAAGAGTTTCAAGGTTGCCAAGGAACCCGAAGAGCTGGAAACCAAAGCGGAAGGTAGTGCTACTGGTGGTGCATCGGGAGTTCTGGGCGGGCTGCTCGTTGGAAGTCAGCTGGAGAAGACCCTGGCCAAGCTGAACGAGAAGGTGCATCAGCTAAAGTTTTTTCAGCGTAACGCCAATAATCAAAACGCGACAACGTCCAAGCAACCGAAACCCAATACAGTGGGTCACGAACCGATCGAAATCGATGATGATGAACTGGAGGCCACCTACCATCGCAGCGATAGCCTCGAGGCTGAGAACGGGAACGGGAACGAGAACGATGACAGCGGCGAGGATATATCCGCTGAGGAGGCATTTGGCCAGATCCAGGAGGAGGACAACGAGGAGGATCACAGCCAGGATCAGACGAAGCGGGGCCAATCATCCGTATCGGGAATTGCGACCGCCCACGCTGCTCGCCAGATGGCGAAGCTGGCTGAGATTCAGGCGGCGTCGAAGAGCGGAGCGGCTGCCTGGAGCAGTGAATCGCTGGAGGAGATCGCCGACGAGGACTATCCCAGAGTGCTCATCCATCAGGAGCACTCCGATGCCTACGAATCCACGCTGATCATAGCGGTGGCGTCGAAGGGGAGCTCGATGTCTCCGGTCGTCCGAAGTTCCGGACTTAAAAGTTCTCCAGCGGCGGGGCCAAAAACATCGCCCCATCCGGAGATCAGAATTTCAGCCTCTGGACCACAAAAAAGCATGTCGTACTCTCCAGGCAATCCGCGTGGTGAGCCTGTGACCAAGAGATCACCATCGCCGGAATTCAAAACTCCTGCTGGGGGCAACAAAATCGTGCCAAAATCTGAGACCAGCGCCTGGTTGCCCAACGAACAGATCATCGCCGGCTTCAAGGAGCAGACATCGTGGCCAGCTCCAGCTTTGTACAAGCCCAAGAGCATCGATATATTCGAGGCATCGGCCGGTGGATCAGCTGCCTTTGCCGATTTCGATGAGGCCCTGCGAAATGCACCCGTTTTGAGGATCAGTGCTGGGAGTAGCATTGATACCAGTGGCGAGGAGGCGGACGACAGTTGTTCGCGGGTCACAAGGATACGGGTGCAGAGTCCACAGATCGGGAACAGTAGGGAGAGCCTTATGGCGCAGGAGGAGGAGGACAAAGAGGCGGAGAGGGATTCGGAGGAGGAGGAGGAGGAGAGAGATCCCTCGGAGCGTCCGCCATCGGAATCACCGCCACCGCCGCCACTACCACAGCGACGTCCGCCTACGAAACGCCCAGCCACGCCTCCCATTTACGATGCAGTGCCTCCGCCGCTGCCAGTCAGCAAACCACCGCCGCCTCCGTCGGTCGAAACTATTCCATCGGTGGCATCGCTTCCCTCCCCGGCTCCCGTCACCCGGTCAATGGCGCAGAGAAGCGCCTCCATGTCGAGACCGGCCAAGCCGTTGGTCAAAACCAGTTCCCTGCGCCTCACCTACAACGAACAGGTGCGACCAGGCGATGTGGGCAAGGTCAATAAGCTGATATCCCGCTTCGAGGGCGGCAGACCACGACTTTGCCCACGGCGGATGCACAGCGAGGAGTACGAGCGATGTGCCCAGCCCGAGGATGAGGAACCGGAGATGGAGCAAATACTGGAGCTTCAGATAATCGAAAGACGAGCCGTCGACTCGGTGACACCAACGAATCGCGCTGTGGTCATACCCCAAATAACTGTCAACAACAACAATAACAATGAGCGGCAATTGGAGCAATCGGATCAATCGGATCAATCTGCTCATCAGGAGATCACCGACACAAGGAAGACGAAGTCCATGGAACTGGCCCTGGATCGACAGAACTCCAATTGCAGCAGATCCGAGTACGGTTCGCCGCTATCCTTTCCCAGCAGTCGTCGCAGTTCCACGCCCACCAATCTCAATGCCAACTCGAATTCCAATCCGAATCCCAGTACCAATCCCAATCAGAATCCATCGCAAATCCTGCAGCATCAACGACGTAGCCGACGTTCCATGACCCGCGATGATGACAATTTCTATAGCTTCGATAGCGACGAAGGTAAGGTTAATTCATAGATATTTTCCATACAATTACTCGAATGAAGTTTATAAAACAATATAAATTCACTTTCAGAGAATAGCTACTACTCCATTAGTCCCTCGGGCAGCAGTCGCTATGTGGTGGAGATCTGAGCGGATGAGGATTATGTATAGAGGTTAAGGATCTTGAAACTCTATATAGTGCTTCTAACACAAACATAAACGTGTATTCAATTGAAATCAATTCTAAATTATTGTAATGTTTTTTTTTTTCTTTTGTATTTTCAAAATTGTAGTTTCGGTAACCAACTTGCGTTTTTCGTATGCCCAAATATAAATTTTCGAACACTACTTCAATATGCTATTTACTACTAACACTATTTATATTCAAATCAACTTGAATAATTTTTTTTTCTAGCCTAAGCCAAGAGTAATAAATAAAGAGTACAAGTTGTATAACTTTAACAACAAAATAAACAAGCGGCATATAAACAGATAATCGTAGCTTTTGGCACAAGTTATTCAAAAGTTAATTCCATTTGGAAGCAGATAAAATCCATTTTTCGGGGATGGAAGTTGATTAATAGCGCTAAAATGCATCGGGGAGTGGAAAATGCTGATATAGGTGCCAGCTGACGCTCGAATTCACCACCATATATGTACATATATACTCCATATATATATAACTATATATATATATGCATTATTGGTAGGGGTGGTTGCAGCGATCCTGAAACCGGAATTTACTTCCCCTATCGCCCGCTGTCGGCAACTGACTCGAATCGCTGACTGAGCGCATTTTAATTGATAATTTATGCTAATTAATTAATTTGGTGGAGGGTGGAACTTGGCTGCAGACGCACATTATAGTTTTTTTTTTTTTTAGAACGCAACATATGGCGGCTATAAGGATAATGCCCTGCTACCTTTAATAGCCGTAAACTGCGAAGGATCATGCCGCCAATACTTACAACATCTGTTGTTTAGTATAACCTTTTAAGTAGTGCAGTTTCATGTGGGATTTTCTTTAGTTTTCCCAATATTCTGCAAGCCATTGCACATTTCGTTTGGCTTTCTGACTCGGGTTTTTTTTTAGTTTTTTTTTTTTTTTGGTGGCCTTGGCCCTTTGATTCGACTGCAATGCAGTGCCCATATTTGTAGCATGTACGTATGTCTGTTGAGTTCAAAACTAGCCCCCACTTTTACCCCACCCGATTGCCCTTTCATTTTCACAGCTTAGTCATTTTCCGGCGGACCGATTCATTAGGCGGCTTAGAAAGCCCTTTCTCCTTTTCCTTCTCACTTTTCACTCATCCGTGTGAGCGATTGAATGACTCTTGTGAGGTCATTTGGTGCCTTTAATCAGAGCAAATTAATAAGCACACACACACACACACACCGCACACCATCCGCCCCGTTTGATTAATTAAACTCAGCTTGTTGTGGTGACTAATTTCCCCGCAGTGTGGAAAATTCATTTTTCTTTTTTTTTTTATTGGCGCATTTATGCTGCATAGCAGTGTAATTTCTCGCCCTCATGCCAATGCATTAAATGCCAATAAATTCTATAAATTAAGAATGGGCATTGCTACCAGCATTTCGACATAACTCAATCGAGAAAACTGTTGACTTTCCGTGGGCAATTAAGAATGGAAAGTGAAAATTCTCCGGGGTGCCATGGGGCGAAAATAGTAAATAGTAAGTGCAAAATTGCTGACGATTTTAGGTAGCTGGCAAACAAAAACAGGATACTACTTACTATAGATGCGTATATCCTTAATATCCCACACACACACATCACAATCGCATATCGTATATGGACGTACATATTTGTATTTTTGCAACCCTCGGGAAAACAGCTGCAGCAAGCACAGTTATTTGACACGCGACCAAACACCAATATGCAGCCATCCAAAAGTATCTACAAAGTCGCAGAGATACGGATACACACGCCGTTAACCCCTGATGTGATCCAGAAATCCAGAGCCACCCCAATCAATGTGAATGAAATGAAATCCGCAACGCTTTTGTCTTTTTCCCTTACTCTGTTTTTTTTTTGTGTGCGGTCAGCATGGAAAATGAATGAATGAATGAATGAGTGATTGAGTGACTGATAGAAGGACGGCTGACCAAACATTATCTCATTTTTCTATCTATAAGTTTCGAATTTCACCAAAAAGTTATCTCATTGTAAACATAAAAACTTTGTTTAATTTATCCACTATTAACGTAAAACAAATATCTATATTTACACCAGCTTGATCACTTAATTAAACCGCTTTTTAACCCACTAAAAAAGTAAACTTTTCCGCAATCAATCAATCACGCAAACACAAATTTCCCCCGCACCGCGCTCTCCCACAACGAGCATTTCCACCGCGTGCGGAAAATTCAAAGGAAGTGAGCAAAGCTGACGCAAAACTTTTAACCAAATGGCTGGAAGGAAAGTGGGTTCGGGGTGGCGCATTTTCCACTGGGAGTTGCTGTCAGGTTTCCGGACCACAGACGAGAAGTTCAATGCTCCTCTGGCGGTGGCAACTTTGCTCCATTCGCCGGCAACATAATGCAATTTATGAAACGGGAGCTCTCGTCGCCCCACCAACCCCACTAATATCCACACTATATCCACAACATACGCTAGTATCCTCAGTTTAACCACATTTAAAGCGGGCCAACTAACGCACTAAACGGAAGTTTAGTAGCCCCACAACACGAACAAAAAACTAAAAAAAAAAAAAAAGAAGTATAAGATATTCATCAAACTAATGGATTTCTTTAGAATTCCCAAAGGTCAAAGAACAGCAAATAAATATTACAGATAGATATTACAAAATATTCCAGTTACTTTTTAGCTTACATAAGTGCTCATTATGTGGGTCAGTCGTCTGTTAATTGCCATAATTATGTAGATACTTCTACACTTAGCAGTTAGCCACGCCTAAACTACACACATACATACATGCATACATATATGTATGATTCAAACTGATATAACTGTCAAAGATCAATTGTACAATTCCATTTCCCACCAAATCTGAAGAATAAACAAAATAAGAGCGGCAAAGAGAGAGGCTCAAAAAAAAAAAAAGCACACACACACACACACAAGAAAAAAGTGGCAGCTTGTCATACAAATTTTTTCTCACTGGGTGTGTCCGATAATACATAAATAAACAAAAAAAAAAAAAATATACCTGAAAAAAAATGAACAAACACACAAATCGGGAAAGATATAAGCTTGAATTGGCTTTGAGTCACAATTTGAGGCTGGAAAAAAGCTCCATAAAACGACGAAGCTTTATTTGTTGTTTGTTTAAGACTGGAAACAAACTAAATGATAAATTCGATCAAATACGAGTAAATGCCGGCAAAAAAAAATTGTTTGCATTTGCAGAAAATGAAACGCGATCGCCTGTAGATCGCAAATATACAAGTAAATAATGATAAAGTTTTCAAGATAATTTCACTTTATTGCGTTGTCTTGTTGATTGATCAATTAAATCGCAACAAAAGTTCAATAATCTGTAATTGTACATTACGTATTGCAAATGCAGTAAGAGGAGCAAGTTAACCCACTTAAAAGTAGTTTGCAATGATCGTCTGAATGGTAATTCAATTGAGATATTTTTATTTCGAAATACCAGTTGCCTTTCAAACTCAGCGTTTCTTTCAGTTTAATTAAAAAAAAGTGCCATGCCCCTTTTTCTACGCCTGCTCGCATTTAACCCAAATGACAAGAGGGTCCCCAAGTAGCCCCATTGGGCATGGAAAATGGTGAAAATGGTGAAAATGCAAACAAGAAGTTGGCGGTGAGTGCACAAGAACTAAAACATAGCGAAAAGCTAATGCAAATTGCACTCGCTACTCCTGTCTGTCTCCCTTTTTCCCATATTTTTTTTTTTCTACTTCTTTTTTTCGTCTATTTGCAACTGTGCCACATGGGGCTTTTCTCTGGCGTCTTTTCCCGCTTTCCATCCGATTTCCCAGGCCGAAAACACTTAAAAGTGCAATGCACTTTTAGACGCCGGCAGAGCAGCGGTACTGGCACCTAGAGCAGCCGCAAAAACGGCTGATAAAACAAGCGAAACTAACAAACTAACAAAATGCACTTGGCAAAAAAATGGGCGCAGAACATAGAAGCCAATTATTAGTCAGGAAATCAAAAATGCAATACTACAAGCACTTATTTTTTAAATGCTATAATATAGTAGTGTTCTGCGTTATAATTGGTATATCAGCTAAAGTTAATATGAATTTCAAATATAAGCAACTTTAATTACAAGATTAATTATTTAAAACAAGCACATTTTTTTTTCTCAGTTTCGAAAAAAAGCTTGGCAACGAAAAATGATAAATAAAAGTAAAACAACAGACATCTAAGCGCGATAACCGCGAAAACCGCGAACCGGCATCGCATCCCCTTAACCCACAAGAGTACAGGCACACTTTGCCGCCTTAACCCTTATGCTTTCAACAAAAGTTTAGCTAGAAAGAAAATTGAGATGATTGATTCGGAATTCTATGAAGTTTTTTCGGTGTTTATCTTTATTCAAATCAAAGCACATCCGCTCAAAAAATTGTTAAGCTTATATCAAATGCTACAAATATATTATCAATTTAAGTAATAATACATTTTCCTACATTTTTATACGAAGAATTGGTAATCTTGATGAGCGTTTCAAATAACTAAATGTTGGTTCATTTACCAGAAAGCATGGTATGCCATGCAAATAGCAAATCGGATATGATATATGTATATAGTTTGTTTAAATAGGGAAAAAAAAAATGAAATGTGGGGAAACTAACCAAGAAACAGGCCAATTCTCGAAGGCAATGAATGATGACATCAGCACGCCGTTTTTGTGTGTTTTCTGTTTGTTTGCGGAGTAGCGAAGTGAAAAAAAGCTGTATTTCCTGGCTTTTACTATTGATTTTGTGAACGAGAAAGGATTTTTTTTTTTTTTGGATTTTTTCATTTTTGTTGTTCTTTTTTGGCCTGAGGCCTGCGACATGCGACATGCAACATTTGAAATGACATCATAAAAGGATTTTGTTCGTGGCCAACGGACGGAATTGGATTAAAAACTGGTCGCAGAGCGGCAGAAATGTCGAATGAAAATGACGCAATCGCCATCAGCCACAGCTGTTCAAGAGATGAAAAGACTAAAAATGAGATCCGAGAAGACCGTCCACATGGTAGAGCTTCGAAAAAGATACAGATCGCGGCGATGATATCAATATATATCCAACACACACACACACACATTGCCGCACAAAAACGCATAAATTTATAGGTACATATATACATATGTATGTATTTATCCACTTGGAACGCACAAATTTGTGTACGAGTATATATGCCTGCTGATTCCTACCAGCTCCCCCAACTTTTTGGGGCGTTCCATTTTAATTATAACAAATGCCAGGCAATTGCACGCCCAAAAAAAATATGAAAATATCAACATAAATCTCTCATAAATTGCGCGAGAGTTCGCAGATAGATATCGATGATATCATATTATGTATGTATGTATGTACATTCAGCAGCCAACAGAAGTGACAAAACCAATATAGTGCCTCAAGTGTGAATCAAGAATTGATCGACTCAAAAGTAGATAACACACAAATTACAAAAGCCCCAGGAGAATTGATAAACGAAAAGTTCGCCTCTGGCGTTCAAGAACAATTCAATTACGAGGAAAATCACCCAAGATCATACACATGTATGTAAGTGGCAATATGGAATATATTTGAGGTTTAGGAATCCAAGATATAGGAAAAAGCTCCCAAGTAACCAAGTAAATCCAAGAACATATAAATATATGTAAGAGAGTAATCAGTGATCTGCGTATGATTTATTGTTGACAAATTGAAAATTTATATGCGAAAAATCACCAAATAGCAAATAGGCGAAGCATGACCAAAAAAAAAACAGTAAATAGTAGATGCTTTGTACCTATTCAAATGGCCTCGAGTGTGAGTGTCCATTTCAGTACCTACTCAATTAATGAACTGCTTTAATTATGCTTGACTTTTCCAATTGTTAATGGCATAAATTATAGGGGATGTTTCTCTATCGATAAAGCTTCAATGTTTCGTTTCAAGTTCTTTTCTTATCGCTCTCATTGAAAACGATCCCAGTTACTGGAGGTTAGCCTCATTGAAAGGGGACTTGAATTTATAAATAATAGTAATAGTCTTTCACATGCAACATGGAAATATTCTCCGATCACCTTGGCCTTGATTTTTTCAAAGTCAAGAATGGCCGAAAATTATCATCACACTGTGCTTGAAATAAAAAAAATAGCTGCGATTACATATCAGCAAAGTGACTTTGGATTTGGTTTCGTTTGCTTAAACATTTATTCTTGAATTAACTTTTGAAATTTGCACTTAAATTTTTTTTTTTTTTTTTTTTTGCTGTTGTGGTCGCCGGTTGATAAAACTTGTTATCAAAAACTCGTACAATTTTAGCAAATATTTTTTATTTAAATACTTTTAATATGTTGTAAGCATGTGAAGTAATATCTTCATCACTTATTGTATCTTGTATCTTTAGCCGGACATCCCCACACCAAAAGGCCAACAAGGGCATTTATTAACTAGCTAATTTTTAATGCTGCTTCAGTTGACGCAGTTTCAGTTTCTGTTATTTCTTTATTTATTTATTATTATTTTTCTTGATACGTTTTTGGGTCGATTCGGGGCGGAGGCATTGCTGTCGACGGCGTTGCTGGGGCGGAACGAACTGCCATATACATATGCATATATGTACATACATATATATAAACCTATTCACAACGATGACGTCGTCGCGATGACCGCATGGTCAAAAGCAAAAACCACAAAAAATAGCGGAGAGAAGTACAAAATGTATATATTTACCTAACTAAACTCAATTCAGTTTGCAATTGAGAATCATTGAAAAAAATTGAAAATCAGTTGTTTCAGATATTGCTAAATTTAAAGAATTTTAAAGTAAATGAATTAAATGGCTTAGACGAAAATAAAACTGAAAACGCTAAAAGATTGTTTGTTTTTTGTATCTTCTAAATTGTAAATGGAAAACCCGTTATCTCTGTACTTGAGGTATGAAATCGAAAGAATTTAGAGAGAAATCGCTAGGAACGTGGAAAGTACATGTGAAAATGCGAGAAGAGCGCCAAAGTGGCGACGAACGAGGGAGAGGGCAAAAAACGTAAAAAGAGCTCAAAAAGTGATCTCTTGAAGCTGCCCCACCTTACACACACACACACACACACACACCAAAACAAGAACACCGACACACGCACACACACATGCCGTAATTCGCGCTCATTGTCTGCGCTCTTCTTCTTCGTCACCATCTTCGCTAGCTGCTAGAAAACCTGTTTTAGAGCCACCAATAAAAATGAAAAGAAAAAAACAGTGTGTGTGGAGTTAAGATTACGCCCTTGGACGAAAACTTGGTTCAAATCCATAATGCTTACCTTTAAGTCATAGAAGCCAGCAGCAGCAACAACAACTAGATGACGGGATTCTGCCAAAAAGCGCTCAAGAATCCAAAACTCAAAACTCAGGTAAGAGAGAGAGAGGAAGGCGGGAGAGGGCGACGCGCCAAAGCGTGAGAGACGGAGCGAGTGAGAAGGAGCCACTCAATAACTCGCTTACGAAGTTTTGGCTTCGTGGTAAATACATATGTACATACAAAAACAACTAGAATACAACAAAAAAATAGGAAAAATAAAAAAAACACAGAGCTTTAAATGTTGAGGTTTTGAGCGCTCTTGTACAGTTAATGGCGCCCATTGTTGCTGTTGTTGTTGCCTTTGCGTGGCTTTTGGCGTCCTCCGATTTGCTCTCCTTCTCCTTTTTTGTTGTCATCGTGTGCTTCGTACAATATTGCATTGCCATTCATTTTTAATCAATTGCATTAATGAAAACCATCAACTATTTAACTTTTTGGGTGCGGCACAGTGTGCAAAGTAAAAAAACAACAAAAAATGAAGGTGGAAGTAACGCAAGGAGACAAACAATTTTGTTTTGGGTTTTTTTTTCTTCCTTTCGTTTGGCAACCAATTTTTCTTATTTTTTTAAAACAATTCCCAGACAAGCACACCCGCACACTCACACACACGAACGCACACTAAAAAAAAAAAGCGAAGGCAGAGCTAAAACCAATTTATATATTGGCGGAGTAAATAAGACAATTTTCTACGCGGCGTCAGTTCGTTTTTTTTCCTCTTTTTTTTACTATTTTATTTTCAATTCCCGGCGCTCACTAACACTAACACCGACGCATATACACACACACTGGGACAGTTATGTTATACACGCGGAATTTTTAGGAAAAAATAAATAAAGTTAGTGCTTAAACACCCAAATAACGATATATATTCGCTCGGCTGCGAATATGTATCGCGGTGTTTTCGGCGTAGTTTTCAGTAAATACGATTTGGCGGACATACACAACCAGCAGCGCGGATATTTTCTTTTCGAATGCGGAGAGGAACTGCCAGCCTCGCGAACGGTAACAATCGGACGCACGGAATGCGGGGTGGCATCACCGACAAACTGGTTTACGGTTATCGATATTTATCTAAGATATACCAACTATCGATTGATTACCAGGGATGCGATATACTTTTAAATAACCTACGCTCTTATCGATATTTGTAACTCTTTAGAGACTCTTATCGATAGTGTGTTCAATGCTACCCATAACATGAATGATATATCGATTGATGAACTGGGCGCCAAAATATTCAAATTCAAATGGTTTTACGTTTTAATTACAATTCTGAGCAACGCTAAACAGAAACATAATTAATTATAAAGATATTGAAACTATTTGGATTTCTTTCGTTTATTCCAACATATTTATTTAATTGGTATTATTGTTTCAAGTATTACACAATATTGATGCCTTTTCTCTTACGTTTTCAATTAATTTATTATTATTATTATTATTATTGTTATAACTAAATATCGATCACATTTCCTTTCAGAACGTCTCTCATTCTCATCATTTTAATCCCTGTTCACTTTTTGATGCGGAGCAGAACGCACAAACTCCTGCATACACACTTCCTTTCCATCGTCCTAACTAATTTGCAATCATATATATCGCAATTCGCGGTTTAATTATTGCTTCTCCTATTTCTTTTTATCGCTCGCGCTCTGCGGGGGGGAAATGGAAAGGGGGATGGAAGGGGACAATGAGAAAAGTAATATTAAAAAAAAAAACAAAATCGAAAGCGAGACTTGCAAAAATCAAATCTGCGCTAATACTACATAATTGGTTAAGTGTAAATTAAGGATTTAAGTAGGCTCTATTTACGTCTACGTTTTGCAATTATTATTTGGCTGTTTAAGGTAATCAAGAGCGAAAGAATCAAGAACCAAAGTGGGAGAAAACAATTTGCGTGGCGTAAATGTTCTTTTAGTAATTCTTCGTCGTCTTTTTCTCCCTATACAATGTATATACTTTTCTTTAAATGTGTATAATATTGTCCTAAAAGCCTTAAAAAATATGACGCAGCGGCCTGCAATTCTACATATGCCTATATATAGCCTGTATATATACCATAATCGCACATAATTTCTCGGTAGAGCAAAAGGAACACAAGCAAAAGCCATGTGAAGAAGGACACAATGTAAAATGATATCATATCTCTTAATATCTCTCGCCTCGAGCATTCGACATGCATCATTAAAAGTTAGTTCGTTTTATAGCGGTTTCCGTTTCCGTTTCCGTTTGGTGTTGGGAGGTTTTTTTTTTTTGTCTTGGATTTAAGATTTTTGGGTGGCTGGAGGAGGCTGGCTATACGTACAATTTCTATGTTTTCTGTATATTTGTTTTAGGTACATAACAGTTCTTTATATTGTATGGTGTGTGTGTATGTGTGGCTGCCTTGTTTATCGTTCTACGTTACTCCGTACTCCCTATTTCGTTAGCTACATTAGTTAGGTGCGTTTAGTGTCTCCATTCCGGATCCGTACTGCATGCCCACCGACATGGTGAAGAGCCACGCCACCGCCAGCAGACTGCTGCCGAGCAGATCGCCCAAGGCCGTCAGGTAGGGTATGGCCGAGTTATCCGGATCGATCTTCCACTTCCACATCGCGTGCACAATGATGTGGGCAATATACAGCAGCAGCATCACCTGAAACGATCGCAGCACATTAGCGTTGTGTTTTCGGAGGGTTTATAATGACATATGTATGTATGTATGTACATACATCAGCAAACGGCCTTAGCATATTCAAAACTCACCTGAACCAAACTGGCGGTCAAATAGGAAAGCACAAACACCCAGGTGACCGTCGAGGTGCTATAGTTTATATAGTCAGCAGCAAAGATGAACAGAACATTGCCGGGTATGGACATGGCAATAAGTATCCTCGCTGTCTTCGCATAGGGAACTGTATGAAGAGCACAAATGAATAATAACCCGATTCCATTACCAATTGCCAATTCTGATTGAGACCTACCTCCTTTGAAGAGCGCCCGCCAAGGCCACTCGAAGATCTGCGTGTGCGGTGGTATAATCCCGATAATTGAGCTCTGGTGCAGCATTGTGGATATCTTGCTGGCCTGCACCGATACCAGATTGCCGCCGATTCCGTTGATGATCGGTTGAAACACTACGAATCCATTAAACACCTCGACGGCGGCATCCAACACAAGGCCACCCAGACTGTAATGAGATGAGGGAATGATTCAGTAATCGGATCAGTTAAATACAGCAGTCAGTAGTTGCACTTAAACCCATTGTTGACTTCATTTCATTTGATTTTAATTCTGATTCGAACCAACTCAAGTGTGTTTGTCTTTTGAAGTTCTATTGCCGTAAATTTCCCAGTCATGGCGAGTAATTACGCCCGGGAATTCAAATCCTAATGCTAAATTCTAATTATAAGAGCACTTGACCTGTCGCCAAACACGAGTCAGGGACATCAAACCGTGCGAATGATTCCCATGGTCTCGGCTACTCATTACTCCCCACAAAAAACAATCGCCTGGACATGATTGGGCATTAAATGAAACGATCTGATATATCTAAATATAGCGGCCAGCTTGACGTCTTTTCTGCTTATCATGGTACCCCAATTTTATTGTCCCTAAGATTCGAGAGTTCGATCCAATCGAATCGAATTGATTTGCCAGAGTGCGCAGTTCGTAGTTCCCAGTTATTATTAGTACGCAGTACGTACCCACTTATGCAGAGGGCCGAGAGGACGGGAACCCATCCGCTCTTTAGCACCGGCCGCGTGTACTCGTTCCTCAGCACGATCATCACCCACATGGGCAACAGCACCAGGTAGCAGGTGACCACGATGAATGTGATCCACAGGTGCGTTTCTGTGCGAAAATGAACAGCCATTAGTTAGATATACACAAATGGATAATATAATATAATATAGACACATACTGATATGATCGTACAGCAGCGAGGCGATAAAGGAGAGCAAACTGATGGACACCACGTCACCAATGGAGGCGGCCAACGGTGTGGCCAGGTTGTCCGGATTGAGGCGGTACTTCTGCGAGAACAGGATTACAGCCACCAAAACGAAGTCTAAAATTAAAGAAACGCCATTAATATAATTGAGAGTGTATGGAATGGAAAAGTCGCAGGTGCAATCCTACCCAGCACAAAGCACGACGAGGTGGCCGTGAACATGGCCGAGGCAGTCAGCAGCATCATGTTCTCGAAATAGAAGTCACCGGTCATGGCCGCGCCCACGCTCACCGCAAACATGGCCACCAGAAAGGAGGCCACCGTCGCCTGGACCTGCACCAGTGCTATGTTCCCCACTATCATCCGTATTACGCCCTGTCTGCTGGTCATGTTGCCCAGATTCACTTGCGTGGAGAGACGCGATGCCAGGCACATGTCCAGGTTGCCCTTGAGACCCAAAAGTGCCGGCACCAGGATGAACAGCTCGCTTACGTTCTTGAAGACATACCATTTCTGGTTAAATTGGGCGAGAGAAAAGGGAATATAAGAAATTAATGAACGGATAGATCGGATTACTTACTTGGTTACAACAACTTATTAACAAGTAATTATATTTTCGTTGAGAACCTTATTAAAAATACACCTTCTCTAATTCCCAATTAAGTTCTAAAGCAAATATTTGAGCATATTTATGGCTCAGCAATAAATCTCCTCCAGATTTAACCAATATTTTCAGTTCGTTTCGGGCATTGGCCGCCTGTAACTGGCTGAGTCTCCAGTTTGGCCCAGAAGTTTTACCATCAATTAGCGGGCAAATTAAACGTTAACTATTTAACACGCATGTACTATGCATATCTGCATGTGTATACTTCACAGCCATAAATAAAACATTCTAAAAGGAATTGTGCCAATTCACCAGGTACACAAATCGTGGGGAAAGGTTTAAAAATAGCCGAGCTTTGTCTGGTTTCAGTTTGATTGAGTGGCTCTTGAAGTCTTGAATCTCGAACAGATTGTTTAAGTGTAATGCGTACTTATAGCTGATTTCTAATTTTATCACGTGGCTTCATCGCACAGGATTATTGATGAGGCAAAGCCATAAAGTGTCCTTATCTGCATAATTGTATTTGCTGTAATTTGTTGGTCTTATCAAATGGTGACATATGCTTGCAAATAAATATATAATCTTGTCACTTCTCATAATCATTCGATTTACCTATGGATGTATGTTTACTCTTTCGCTGCTTGGAATTTTCCCACACAATATGATGAATTCAGCTCAAATGTGCAATTAACTAATTTGCGATTTACTTTGTACTTGACTTGGTGTAAAACCCATTTTATGGGGCACCCATTCCATAGAGCAAATTTTTACAATTTTACAATTTAATTTGGCGTAATTAACGCTGTCGTTTCTATTCGCCTTTCTTGGCGTTTGTACTTGTCGAACTGAAGGGAGATTAAATACCTTAAACTGTATCAGTTTACCAAGTCTATTCTATTGCAATTTAATTATATTTAAAGCTGTCTAATTGATGGATAAATACGAATACACAAAGTAGGGAAAGTACATTTGCATTTCAAATTAAAAGTATAACTATTCGAACATCTTATTGCTATTATTTGCTTCTATTTCATATTAATATACTATTGATTATAACAAATGGACTCACCTCAACGCGTCCCAGGACAATGCCAGCTCCGATGGTACCAATCCCGGCCAGAAAGAACGGAATGGATACCTGCAGTAGGATAGTTGTCCACTTCTCCTGCTTGATGCCGGGTCGATTGAGCGCCAACTTCTCCTCGGAGCTGCCATTGATGCCGGCAATGCTGGAGGCATCCGCTGCCACCAGGGCACCCGATCCGATACCGCCATTGCCTCCGCCGCCGCCGCCGCCGCCACCTGCTCCTCCTATTCCGCCGCCGCCGCCGCCGCCGCCGCCGCCGCCGCCGCCGCCGCTCACCGCTCCAGGATCCGGTTCGGAGGATGCTATGGACGTCGTGATGATTGAGCTTAGTGAACCGGTTGTCGAATGTGGTAGGCCCGACAATTTCTCATTGTCGGGATCTGGGTTTTCAATCGGATTATTTCGCACGGGGGAAAGAAACGAAACGAAACGAAACGAAACGAAAGAAGAGGATTGCAAGATGCGGGTTAGTTTTGGGGATCAAGGCGCAGATCGTAGATTAGATGTGTTCCAAGTGGGTCGCCGGATTAGGTGCTCGGGTCTCTCTCTCGTACATGGCTACTACTTTTATATATCATATAAATAATTGTTGCATGCATTAAATAGACTAGTGCCAGTGCTTGAGTGTGCGTCTGTGTGTGGCATGCATTTAAATTTAGCTGTATTATGCAATTAGCAAGGCAATTAATTAGCAATGCTATAAATTAAGCATCTACACAAATAAATATAATCTATGTGCTTGTGTCACTGATTTTCTGTGTTTTATTCATTTCAGTTTTTTTTTTCGACAGTCTCCAGGTGGAGTCTTCTTCAAGCAGAAGCAAAAAAAAAAAAAAAACAAAGAAAAAAGGGGCAAAAAAAACTCGTTTGATTAGAATTCTCGCATATATATTTGCGTTTTCGGTTTCTGTGTCGACTCGTAGCCAAGTTCATAAACCACAAATCGTTCGTCCATAAACAAATTCGCAAGCCGCCGAGACAGCGACAATTAAACATCACAAAAATAACAATTAAGACTGCCATAGTACAAGATGAATGGGTATAGACCATTAACTACCCCTTGACTGTTGTTAGCTAAATGAGTTGAAAGTTAGTTATAATATATATATATATGATATGCATATATATATATTAAGTTCTCAGAATGCTGTATACCAAATTTCATATGTATAGCTGCTTATTTTATCTGTGAGATACAATCATTCTAGACTTCTAAGAGGTCATATGATGATAGGTCCCATTTTAGGTGCAACCCAATTTTTAATAAATCATATTTTGTTTAATCAAGGATCATAGAGATCCTTGAAACAGCAGTGTGTATCATTAAAATACACATGCTTATAAAAATTCCATATACCGCATTTGGTTTGGATTAAGGATCAGTTCCCAGACGAAGTGGTAGCTTCGAATCGAGATATACATACATACATACATATTACGGGTGAGGCAGAGCATGCATGATAATTGTTTGGTAAATATTCTGTGGGTTTTAATCGCAATATAGTCGAGACATTTGCAAGGCAGGGCGATTATTGCATGGGATTAATGTAATATAAAAAGGAGTATAAAGAATATGGATATATGGATACGAAGGTAAATATGTTGTAAAGTGAACAAAAAAAAAAAAAGAAGGGGAAACCAGTCTGGACGCTTAAATATAAATATTTGCATATCAAGAGTAAATACAAAAGATAGTAAGATAAAGTCAGCGACAGAGCGAGAAAGATTTAGAGGGAGAGAGAGTGTGAGACAGAGAGAGAGAGAGAGAGCGAGAGAGATAGAGCGCAAAGAAATCAAGGAAAGAATCAACAATACCGATGGTGTTGTTTCTCTAGTGTTTTAGTGTGACCAAAACCTCATAATAATTCCCCAAAAAGGCCTATCTACACGAGAGCGCCGAGTATTGCTGCCGTCTGTTCGATGTTGATGTGGAACATGTGGAACTCATTTGATTTCATCGTGTTGGATTTTTATCAACGGGGGGAGGTTGGCTTTTATACTTTTATACTTTCGTATACTTTCACTCACCGTTTCCATTGAAAATGGTAAACAATCTGTATTTATCATCCGGTGCCACATCTAGCGGTGTTGTTGCTGTCAGTGTGGACAACTGTTGTTGGTATATTGGTGGTGTGGCATATGCAGATGGTGGCGTTGTTGATGCTGTGTTGTTGTTGTTGTTGTTATTATTATTATTATTATTTGTATTATTATTGTTATTGTTGTTGAAGAGGCCAATGTTAATGGTGGTGGGCGGGGGATCATCGCCAGCATTATCGCTGATCGCTTGCGGATTAACGTAGCCCGATAAACGACGCACATTCAGTGGCGTCAGGCGGTGTTTCAGCTCATTTGGTTGTGTGGTTCTTGTGGATGGTGTTGGTGTGGATGGTGTTGTGGTTCCTGTTGCCGTGGCTGGTGTCTGTGTGTCTGCGGATGCTGGTTGGCTGGGATTGTGCGGCAAGTTTGTCTGTTCGTTGGGCAGCGACATTTTCGCATTGATTTGGCCTGTCTTCGTCCGTCTTGTCGTCGTGTGTGGGGGTCTTTATGTGTCGGTGTAGAGCAGCCCCAAACGGCGGGCGTGCATGCGTGTGCCTGTTCGTGTGCGGGGGACTTCTCTCAAGCGAGTATTCGCAAATACAACTCATCGACTAAACTACTAATATTTGAACTAAATCCTGAGTGTCTAGGCTTTGAAACTATAAATTGGCTTAAAATCAACGGAAACTAAACATTCAACACAAATTATAAACTGTGCTCTAATAAATATAGTTTTTTGTTTTATTTTTTTTTTTAAGAATTACTTGTCTATGGGTTTTGCATACTTTTTGTTTTGGTTTTTTTCTTTCTATTTTTTTTTTCAACCTATGACTAAACACAAAAAAAGATATCACAAGATGGTTTTATTTTTCGATAAATAATATATATAATAAGTTAAGAATTATGGAAAGTGCATTGATTGCTGTTCAGTATTACGTAGGCTTACGTTTTTTTTTCGGTTTTTTGTTTAAGGAATGAATGAAGAATACAAATCGGAACAAGAATTGAAAGAATCCGGAGAATCGTTTGGTTTACATTTTATTGAAAATGTGGGAAATGTTGGGGCGCCGTGTGTCTGTCGCAGGATGTGTGCGTCGTAATGTCCGTGGTTTTTGGGGGCCAGGATGTCGTACTACTGGGGATAGTGAGAGGTAGTAGGTAGTAGGTAGTAGGTAGAAGGACTGAGGCTGAGGTCGAGGTTGAGAGGTTGAGCTTAGTCACCGGACCGTTGATATGGCTGCAAGGCAACAATAACAACGCATTTGGTTTATTTCTTGTTTAAGTTATGCATTTAAATCGATTTGAATAATTACTACTAGATCGGCTGGAACGTGGAATCAATGTAAATCAAGAAAAGCAACAAAAGATCGGGTCACAAGTCTACAAAAAAGCGACAACAATTTGTTTTCGGTTTTGAAAAGTCGAAAAGTTTATGCCGCATATCCTTCTTTAACGAAAGAAACGCCAATTTTTGGAAATTTAATAAGGACCAAAACCTTTATAAGATTTTACTACACCTTCTCACTCATTGAGACTCTTCTTTTTTGGACTGTTTTATAAGTTAACAATATAATATGTAGCAAATTTAAATTAATGATATAGATTATTAGATGTTTTCAATAGATTACAAATGAAGCTATTGAGTCCGCTTATTTTCTGCAAAAATTCGCCTCTGACCTGCCCAAACATTTTATTTGGAACTTCCGCATGGCCGAGGAATCGAAAGGCCATGACCAAGATATAGTTAACATAGTTTTGGTTTTCATTTTTTTAACCTGTTTGCTAACCGTTTTCGAGATCGTTTGCATTTGTGTGTCGATGTTTGGCCGCATGATGAGATGAGTTGGAGAAAAGGAAGTTTGCTAGTTATCCAGTTTGTTTCCAGTCTTTTTTTTTTTTTTGCTTAATTTCCAATGAACTTTAAAGGCTCTATATAAAGTCTTGACAACATCTCCAGAGCCACTCACACGCCTGTCGGCGATAAGATTTTAATATTGCTTATTTGCCAACGCGTTGACAACAGTTGGACACAATAAATTGCCGCCACTTGGCTTTGACAACTAGAAAATACATTCATATATGTGTACAATACCGTTGACAGGAATGATTGAGAAGCGATTCTACATATATTGAATGATCCACTCGAGACTAGCAAAGGGTTTTTACGCGATTTTTTTCTTATCGTCGTGAAGTGAAAGCCTTGCGCTCGCAATTCAATATCACGTCACAAATCAGCCCCACGCGTCGGCTACGTAGCAGAAAAACAAGAAAAAAAAGAAAATACAACTTGATAAGTGCAGCAAATAGCTTATAGCACCTGCATGTTGGTCTTATCTTTATCTAGATGCTCTTTAAAATGTCACCATAAAACGCAGGAGAAGTTGCTATAGATCATCGCATAATATAAGCAATTATATATATGATTGTGTCTGTGATTAGTTAATAGTAGAAGTCCTTTAATCTTTTATTTATAAATTATTGAGCACAATCACCGAGTCATGAAAAGTTCCCCTGGCCATTGAACAAAACGCTGGTTAAACCTTACAACAAATGCCATAAATTTCTAATTCTGACTAAAATCGTTGCTGACTAAGACGTTTTCGATTACAAACTGTGCTATTGTGTTGTTTTCTTTTTTTTAATAGTTTTTGAGACCAATCTTATCGGTTAACAATCCTATGCGATTACCGCTGATTAGTGGGAAATTGTCGAGAAAGCCGCACGGAGTAGGGACTTTGCAACAATCATCTGTAAACAAAAGAACCAGCGACGAAAGATTTCCTCAACGTTGTGGAAAACACACTTGTCAACGGAATGGAATGGATATGCATATAACGACAGCGAAAACATTTCACATCAATGGTAAATTTAATATTTAAATTGTCAATTCATTTGTCACTTTCTTGTCAGGTGTTAAGCGATAAGCTTTCTTTACCTTTGTACCATCTGATTCACATCGGTTTATTTTGGGATATGGAAAATTTATGACTATCGAGATAATAGCATGGTTTCATATCAAGAAGTTATGATTTTCTACTACTTCTTATCCAACAAGTAGCAAAATCATTTCTGAAATATATTTCACCCACAAACAGCAGTCAATTGGTTGTAAAAGACAAAAAAAAAAAAAGAAAACTATAAAGTCAACTATTGATTATTTACCAGAACCCGATAAGCTTATCATGGGCCCAGCACAACTTTAGACTGATCGAATAACGAAGGGCAATCCAAACTATATTTACGTTACGTATACGCAGCGTGCCCAGAAATAGCTAGTGAGTTAATTTAATAATTTTTTTTTTTAATGTTATGTTAAATAGTTATACTTTACATGCACAAAACAATTTTAGTGGCGATAAATCACAGTAACCGAAAAAAAAAGACACCGAAAAGAAAGAGTAAAGTAAAAAATTACGTATACGCAGTGTTTCCCAAGCGGCGACTGATTTTTCTCTTTATTTTGTTCAAGTTCAAAGTCAAGACAAAACCAAAAACATATGGATGGATGGGCGCGTGTGGGCGTGGCAGTTCGCTTGGGGACTACATTTTCAATTTTGATTCCCTTTCGCCCCCAACTGTTTGCATGCGGAACTGAGTATCGCAATTATATAGCCGACGGATCGGTGGGGCATATAAATGCAACTTGATTAGTGGATCAGCCGCCGGCGCAAAAATTCGCCGGCAATCCAAAACACAATCGATCGATCGATCGTCAATAGACTTTGCCGCCTTTCGGTCTTGGTTTCTATCCACCTATTTTCTTATCGATGCGATTGGGGCAGCAGTAACCAATTGATTTTCAATGGTTATTGTTTTACGATTCGCCCGCTTAAATGTCAAAAGTTGTATTCATAATTTCTTGTTCTCTTTTTCCTTGCGGGTTTTTTGGTTTTCTGTTCGCAGACGATATGTCTGCGAAATTCCAGTTGGGTATGGAAATTTACAGAATGCCAAGAGCAGGTTTTATTCGGAACCAGTTGCAATTGTGCATGGTCTAAACTGAACTAGTTCACTTCTTTTTTTTTCGAAATAAATGTATATTTTTAAGGTAAATTAAATGAGAGATATGTGAGTACAATAGAATATACACTCATATTTATGAACATATAAACATTTGTGAACATTTAGATGCTAACACCAAACAAATATTAATATTTAGTTAAATTTGCAAACATTAAAAACTAAATCAGGTTTCAAAGTGGTAAAACGAGAGCTTTAGTCCCAATAAATTAACTAAAAACTAGTTCAGCTTTTTAAGACTAACACGAGTCCAGAAAGAAATCTTAAATAACTTAAGTAATTGTGATATATGCATGCCATAAACTAAAACAAACTGATAAGTAAACAAAGTGCCGCCAAATGTTAAATAGAACATAATTTGTTTAATGGCACCGGTCTTAAGAGATTTCGACCCACATATCTTGAGTCATAAAAATATTTAGAAACATATCCAGACAGTAAGCTTTGAATCTACAAGATAGTTTACGATGAGGCGCCCTACAATAAACTATTCCTATCTGAGGGCTTCACATGAAGATTTGTTCTTTTTTTTTGTGCTAAGTACATATATAGTATATTATTATCTAGCGAAACTAAAACGCCATAAACCAAGCAATCTTGGAGCTGGTCAAGATCTCAAGGTTGAAGTGAAGTGAAGTCTGCAGCCAAAACTGATAATAAATCAATTAAATGGCATTTAATCACTTTTGTTTGAATTCTGCACGGCAGACGATTAGATTGCAAACAAAAGATTAATGATAGATCTTCTCATGTGTTCTCATTAATGGGAACAATAAAAATCACAAGATTCGGCAAGATTTCTTTGATTGGGAATACAAGTGTCGGTCATATGGCGCACATTTAACCCAAGAATGCCCACAGTCATTGTCGGCATTAATTAGCAAAACGTGCGCTAAATATTAAATGTGCAATGATGCCCCAGGCTAATTTCTATTAAGTGCGCTTAAAAAGTCGCTGTGTTCGCTTCTCGTTCACATACATATGTGCATACATACATATATAATGTGAACTCATATATATGTATGTACAATATAGGCGAGAACATATGTTTTATGATTAAATTGTTCCCAGGCTTCATTAAAAGCGATTTTTGCCCTCCTGTGCAAAAGTACTTTCGTACTAGGAAATGCATTTTAAATGGGCTCTGCTACCCTGAGTTTTCATATTTATGCAGGCATATGGGTTTGCCATTCATTCGATGGCATTACATATTGATAAAATAATATACGATATCACTATCGCATACCCATTAAATGCCAACTAGTAGCCGGTATTTAGCATTTGAAACATCAAACGTAATCCTCTTAGCGGATTTAATACTATATATCTATCTATGATATATGCATATTTCTCACGATGCGGCGAGTAAAACGTGCGACCCACTCGGCCGGCTGCGTAATATACGAAAATTTCATTAATTCATAATAAAAAGTGTGCATAAATATGCAAATCGTTCACGTGAACACAAGTTGGACTCATCTACCCGCCTCATTTGCATGCGATGTAAACGAACTCTGGCCAAAAGATAGAAAAAAGCAATCACATTCGAGATTGGAAACGCTTTTCATTTCATTTCATTTCATTTCAGTTAAGAGAGAGAATCATTTTCATAGCCCTGGCAACAGATAAAAACTAAATACACAAGTCTTTCATATGGGATTCGCTGCTGTTGTTTTGGTTTTATGGCTTTTATTCTGTTTTATTGTTGCGTATGTCGCAGGTGAAATCGAATTCGATTCTGGACACAATAATTTTTGTTAATGAATCGCCTTGTCAGCCCTAGAGACCCAAAAAAAAAATGTGTACATATATATCCGTGCGAAACAAACAAATTGTTTGGCCGTTAATTCGAAAACGAAATTATTTAGCCAGGTAATCAGCTAACCGGCTCGACTTTCATACATACATCTATATATGTAATTCTTTCTAAGGTGTAAAGTGTAACGAAGTGGGATTGAAAAAACTGGAAACGATTCCAAAACCGAAACTGTATCAAATGTCATTCAACTTGGCAACAATGCGTGAGCTCAGATTGAAGTTAAGTCAACAACATATAAATACATATACTATACACACATATTTATATACATATAATTTGTTCATACCGAATCTAAGTCGTGGGAAGATTGGCTAGCGAAGAGGATGTCCACCTGTTGAGTGAATCACTTTGGCCGCCTGCCACTTGCCTGCCATTTATGGATTTCTTTCATTTTGAATACACATTATCAGCATTTTGGGTTGCGGATGATATAATCAATTAAATAGCTGAGTAATTTCGATCAAATTGTATTTATTTACCCCATTGAATCACTGCGTTGACAAATCTCCAAATTGATAATTGGATGAGCACAATGTAAACTCAAAGCAGTTGTTTTAAGGACTTTAAAAATAATGATTATTATTTTGGATTAAACGATGCTAGGGAATAAGAAAGTGTTTATTTTTAAAAGTAATGAACAACAAGTCAAGATTGATTGATTCCAATTTGTGTGTAATTTAATAAACAAGTTAATGGCAATTTTAATTTGCCTAAAGAGTAAACAATCAAATTGATTTATTCAAACAACAAAGTCATATCGGACTTAATCAGATTGAAAGCAGTATTTATAAAACAACAAATTGGGCAAGTCATCGAGCTAGTTAAAAGCCAACTTAAGACAAATTAGGAATTACGATAATTAAGAAACTAAGAACTACAATCCTATAAAAAATCTGGCCTTTGATGCTCGCACATTTCTGGGAAATTCCCCGCCCCGAAAAACTTGAGCTCTGTGCGACCCAGCGACGACCTTGCCCACCCAGTTACCCAGTTTGCAATCTGCAGCCGGCCAAGTTAGCGAAACCAAATCGAGTGAATGGCAGCAGTAGCTAACTGGCTCGCTAGAAATCAGATTGGAGGACCCAACGAAGCTCATTAGCCACACGCAGCAGTTGGGGCACCCAGTTGGGTGTATCTCGATACTTGTTTGCGATCATGTCGGAAAATTGGGAGAAGTCAGTTAATACACAAAAAGGTAGATTCTCTACGAGATGGGGAAAATCCAATCGAATCGAATCGGAAACCCTAGAGGTGCAGACATTGAACCGCCTGCCAAAAGCATAAAATCCAATTCCAAATGCAATTTGGCCGTGAAAACGAAATACCAGCAAACATAAATTAATTATTATTGTTAATAATAGATTTTTTCTTTTGTTTTGGTTTGGTTTTCTTCTTTTGGATTAACTATGCATAAACCCAAAGCTTTTCAGCCTTTCGACGTTTGTAAAGCTTTATTTATATATTCATACACATTTTTTTTGTTTTGGTCAGTTAAGGTTGCTCTTCAAATACGTGTTCATACTATTTATAGTATTTTATTTTAATAACTTGGTTTTAAGCATAAAATTAGCGAAACGAAAGAAAACGGCATTAAATTACATTTGAGAATACAACTATTTATGCTTTGATTTATTACTTGAAGTTTGCCGAGTTCAATTAGTCCAATGTAAATTGAAATACACCAACATGGCTAAAATAGTTAGCAAAAGAGGAAAATGCAAAGATCGTTGAGAAAGAGTTTCTGGCAGAAGAGTGAGATCATCGTAGGATCTTCTTAAGAAAATCGCTGTTCTAGGTGAAAAGAAATCCGCGCAAACTGTTAACCATCGATCAATGACACACGTTTGGCAAAGACCGAAAAAAAAAACAAACTAAAAAGTGTTGGCCAAAAACTTGTTGGCCAATTCGCTGCGAGTGGGAGAAACGACACGAAAGACTAGAAATATGAGATCCGAACGGATTCTGTTCCCAATTAACGGCAGTGGTAATTGTGATAGTAATAATGACTTCAAGATTCCGATTCCATTGATTTCCGCCTTTCAACCTTTCGCTGCGGGATTGTACAAAATCTGGGCTTACTTTAGTCAGCTGTACTTCCTGGGGCGATTTTCAATTCACTGGGTTAATAATATATTTTTTGATCTTTTCTTTTTTTCTTTTTTTAACTTTTTTTTTTTGTGGTCACTTCTAGCACGTGTTTGCAACTACTGATTGAGGTATGTTTTGTACTGATAATGACTTTTATTTTGTACTCTTTGTTTTGTCACAATAAAAAAATAATTGTTTTGACTTAAAGTCAAAAGTTTTTCGCGTGGCTTGTTTTAAGTTTTGAAAGGGCAACCTTTTGTGTTTTAGCTTTTCTTTTTCTTGTACTTTTTTGATATATATGTATATATATAACTTTTTTCTTTTTGTTGTTTAGCTCGAATCGTGTGATCGTGGCGAAAAGCGTTGTCTGCACCGTCCGCCGGGATATCGCACACTGAATGTCCAAAGACGGCAAACACTTGTTATTATAACGCGTCAAAGCGTTTCCATTTAGCGCTGACTGCGACGCCGACCGCGACAGCGACGCCGGCAGCGGGCTCATCGCTCGCGTCGAACAGAAAAACGGAAAAAAAATATATATACATATGTGTGAAATATAAATGACGATGCTGACGCCCGAATCTGGCCCGAATCAATAAGCCACTTGGGCCTGTCGTTGGTCTTGATAAGAGCGTCAGCAGAGGCGGCGACTGCGACGCCGGCAGCGGCAGCGACGACAACATCGAGCGGTACGACAGGTGAGCGTTTACGCTCTCGAATCCACCTGTTATCAGCTGCGATCGCATATCGAGTGCATGAATGAAATCGCAACAACATAACAACGTTGAAAGAAATCGAGTTATCAAAAGTGCGGAGGCTTATTAGCAAATGATAAGGCAGAAGAATCTTCTCAACGAGTGAAAGGATCGTTGCTAAAACATATTTCTATTCTTAGCTATTGGTTCTAGCGAAGATGAAAGATAATCTTACAGTATAAAGTTGGGATCAAGATTATCCTTATGATGCCAAAGGAACTAGCTGAAGATCAGCTAACTTATTAAAATTAACAAGGATTTGCTATTGCAAACGAAACCCCAATTCAGAAAGGTTTAGTACCTGTAATTCCCCACAGAGAAGATCCAGCGAATTACCTGCGCCGGCGTCTCTGCTGCTGCGACGCGACGCTCGTGGCGTAGACCGTTAGAACGAGGCAAAGCCGAAGAGATGAGAATACCCGATGTCAACTTCGTGACCGTTCGTGGCGATTCGTTATAATTGACGATGATTTTTGACAGTTAGTTGGCTCATTATACGCTGGCAACGCGGCGTATGAGTGATGCGAACGCGTGATTTTAAACCGAGAATTATCTATGATTTACTATTCCCACAACCCTTTCGCCCATTTTTTTTTTTTTTGAGCATCTGCATCAGATAATAATTCAATATTAAGTGTTAAGTCCAGGCAACACAAAGTTTTAATTTATAGGGACAACTAGGCGTATGAGTGATGCATCTCATGTTTTTACAAGTTAAACTAATAAATAAGCGCAATTTTCACGGCTAATGTCTAATGAGTGATGTCTAGTTGCTATCTTTGAAAGTGCATTTAAAGTTTCAACACTTCGTTAACTTAAAACTTTAGATTATCGAAAAGCCAAATAACAACACATTTATTTAAGAAAGTTGTACACATTAGGTAAACGTAAATGAAAAATTATTTTTTAATGCGTTCTATGTACCACTGTGTATCTTACAAAACCGATTAACCGAATATACTAATGTACGAAAAGAGTCACGTAATTTTTCCAAAAATTTCTACCGTTGCAAATAAATAATTATTTTTGAGGTACATTTTAATCAAAAATCTGATTTGCTTTAATTGACAATTATTTTCGAACCGATATGACTGTTGATTGGGGGGCAAATGTGACAAAAATTCATAGATTATTGTACCTATATAGATGTTAGATAATGATTACGATGTATTAAATATAAAATAGAAATGCTTACGCAATAAATTTCCTTTAAATCGGATCATGATCCTCTGACCAAACCACTTACGTCTTAAAATAGATTACCAAACCAAAAATAGTTAACAAATATAAAAACGTTTGACCCAGGGGTACACAAAAAGAGCTAAAAGAAAAAATAAAAAGCCAAACAAACAAGGAAAGTGTTTTAAACTTTGCCACTCGATTGTGAAGCACTCTCTCAAATTTGACAATTTGTTTCTGTTTTTTTTTTGGTATGTGCCAAGATTGAAATTACCAACATCTGTACTTGAATTTACTTGGATTTCGTTTCGTTTCGTCTCGTATCGTATCGTTTTATTTTATCTACTTATTTTCGAAGCTTTTTTCATATACATTTAATTTGTTTTTATTTCGATAGACCAAACTGGTTTTCCGCACCCGGATGAATTGTGCCGAGAGAGTCCAAGTCGAAGAGCCGAAAACAAAACACCGAAAACGTACGCCCAAACATCTGGCATTTGGAATCTCGATTGGAAGCCGCCGCGGGGCTTTAATTAAGATTTGAATTCGGAATTGAGAATTGAATTCGCTTGGCTTTCAGGATGTTGTGAAGAGATCTCTCAATGGATGACCGCATGAATGAACCGAAACGAATGGCAACGCGTTTACAAATAGTTTTTGATTATAAGCTACAACGTCAACAAATTGTAAATGGTAAACCAATGTTTGCTTACTTTGATTGGAATCGCATTCGCGTATTTAGGACATCAATCTACCGCCCTCTGTGTTTTTTTTTTTTTTTTGTCTTTTTTACTATCTCAAATCACTTGTAGATCTAGATTTGCACTTTAACTAGGTTATCTTTCTTTCCTTTTAGCTGGAACTGGACAATGAGACAATTGATCGGAAAATATTCCCCTCTGAGGAATTCCCCCTCCCATTAAGACATGCAATGTTTCTCGCCCAACCCCCCCTTTGTTTATTTTTCCACGTACAGTTGCCACCTGAACTCGAACGGGGAAGTACAATATCGATCACTGGCGAGCAAATAGAACAATAAAATAAACAACAACAATCAGACAAAAGATACATTTGCCGCTTATCAGAGATACTATTCGTTTCGAATAGTTGATTTACATGCACATAGTTGACATCGATGAGCCCGCTGGCTTTTTTCTTTGTAATTTTCCGTTGCTGTATTTGCCGAGGAAATTACTCAAATCGATTGGCAATTGATGAACTACCGTTGGTTTTTCGAGGGTATATATATACATATATATATATCTTTTTTTTTGTTGACCTGTTCAATCAAATTGCCTGTCAGCTAATTACAATCTACTATTTGCCGGCAGATCAGCGCCAGTTTCGTCAGTAAATTGTTTAAGTCTGCCCCTTTGTCGCATTTTTTACGCCCACAACTGAAACCCATTCCTGGCCTACACATAAAAAAAATATATGAAAACTATTGAAGAAAAAAATCAATTTTATACAGCTAATCAGCTGATTGCCAGCTGTTTCATTGCAGCGCGACCATGCCCACTAACTGAATGATTCCTTTTTTCTTTAAGTGTATGTTGAATACCATATAAATAAGGTCATGAACTTCTCGCGGTGTGGGTAAACCCTCAACTTGAACTAAGGATTGAGAGACTTGTTTTGAGCTTAGCACGCGATTGAAATAAAATTAGCAGCTGCAAATTGCAACATGAATTATTACGCCGACGTCCCTTGGCCTTGAACCACCCCTTCGAGCCACGCCCCCTTGTAGTCTTCACCTAAATACCAACCAATTATACAAATATAATGAGCTTTAATTGTGTTTTAGGGAAATAATTTGCTGCACACCCAACTATTGACAGGTGCCAAGCAAGCACAAGCGACCAATAAAACAATAAAATCGTTGCGAAAAAACCAGAAAAAAAAAAAAGAAAAAAACTCCGAAGATGTGCCCGAGAGCTCATAACACAATCTTATCGTGCAAGATGTGCATATTAATTGCATACGAGAGCGAGTATATCAAACGCCTGACAAACGATTACATTATATTCAACCGTGTTTCTCCACCGAAAAATGACTGAAATAATCGAGAGGGGAAAAAAACATGGGAGATACCAAAAAGATACTTAGATAGAATACCGTCAACCAATTTGGCTACGGGGTGTAAATGTCTTTATATGACTCATTCTGGAATATCCAACAATTGATAGCTGGGAACTTTTGTGGATGCCGCGGGATTTCGGAAACTTTCCAGTCGATTTCCAGAAGATAATTTACTTTATCGAACTATATGCAGCAATGCAACTAATTGAAAGATTATCGTTCACGTAATAACATTTTAATAGCCGATGGCATAGTTGATTCTTGGCGAATTTTTAATGAGTGTGGCATTTCAAAGCTGCCAAAAACTGTCATGCAAACGTTTGTGTATGTAGAATTTAAATATTGATGACATCAAGGTAGTCAAGGTTTAGGGGAACTGCGCACATATGCTTGAAATGGATGATATTTGTGATAATACAAATTGGATTCAAGTTATATGGTTTTTATATACATATAAAGTAAGTATTTTGGTTCTTGCGTATGTGACAAAAAAAAAAAAAAAAAAAAAAATTCAAGACCAAAACAACACTCGTAGGCCAAAGATAATGACAGTTATCAATACTGTACTGTTTGGGTCACCTGAATAGGTTCTTTGACTCCGCCTGACCATGAGTGAATCAGGTATTATTGTCCGATGGTTCCGATCTGATCCCACTAACCAGTACCACTCGGCTGAGCATTGAAAGCCGTTTAAGAGGCCACTGGGCGAGATAATGGTTATCGATCGATCGATCGAAATTGGCAGAATCGTGCTGGACATAAGTGCCTGCCGATGACGCAAAGTTAAAACCGAAAATCATAAGACACAGGCCCCCTTCCAGCGCCTCATCCTTTTGACCACTTGAGCGATACAATCGAACGGAAAAATGTGAGCTACTACTGAGACGGCAATAAAGATGCCCTACCTATGGTAAATACTACAACCTTGCATCAATATTTACTTTCCAACACTTCATTTAATGTCTTTTAGCTCTACTTTATATCTTCGTAGTTACTTTTATTTTGCAATAGCATGCTTCCTTGTTCTTGGTCTAAAGCGTGATTTCCCAGTGCATCGACCCTTCCGACACTTCGATAATAAAGGGTATTCCCTGGAAGCGTGCGTGAATTGCAATTGCGTCAGGTAAAATGGCTTTATCCCGCCGATCGAGCCGTATTGTTCTGCCCTTTTCGCGGTAGTACCCTCCTCTACCTATTCACCTAGTCGGATGGATTTCGTGTTTCGATTTCATTTCCTTTGGCATTATCAGTTGTCACGTACATGGCAAAAAAAAGTTATCTCTGGCATACAGCTCATACAAACTTGATCTTGATGTGAAGTACCGCAAGTGAAGTCCAGGAATCCGAAAGGGGGCGAAGATGCAGGGCTGGACACGATGGAGGCCATGGAGTGGAGCCTGTGTTTACACAAAGCTACATATGTGACAAATATGTATGCAGGTACATTGTACATATGCGAATCTAATCGCAGGGGAACTTTGCACGAAATCTCTATTTTTAATTAAATCCAATAAGCACGTTTGCATTCCGTAGAATTTAGATTTTAAGATACTGCACGGTTGTTAAGAATCTGTTCTTTAGTGACTTTTGACCAAATACATTTGAAGCCAAACGACAGTTGAATGGTTTAACAAGTTATGTATGATCATTATTGGGATTCTGACAGACGTACCCGGAATCCTCGCCAGAAACGATGTGATTCCCATCACGTCGAGTGCATTCACAGTGCTTCCCAGGTGTTTTTTCTTTTGTTTTTTTTTTTGGGTTTGTGCAACTTATCAGCGGGTTTAATCACGGCCAGCAACGAGGCTCTTTCTGATGTCGATTTCGGATTTTTCTTCTTTCTGAAGAGTGGAGACAAAAGCCAACGACACGCGTCATTTGCCTTGATTAGTATTCCCAGCCACAGATACAGATACAGATACCGATCGAGATACAAATACAGATACACCCCGCCTATAGATACGGATATGTGTGTGCGAGGCGTTTATGTAATGTTTTCTCGTTAGGCGTTCAAAATGTTTTTATTTAACTTTTTATTTTGGGTGGTTTGGCATCTGGCCTTGCCCCTGACCTTGGATTTTTATAAAAATTGTCGGACGTGGTCGTTGACAAGTTAGCGCCACTGTCTTTTTATTGGATCACCTCATTATCACTTCCTCGTAAGCATTACAACTTTGAAGTGCTCAGCGATAGACGATCGAAAGTTACAATTAAAATTACTTAAAACTGTCATCCACTCTGTTTACTATCTTTGAGAATTCTCCCTAGATAATGATGTTAAGGGAAGTTCCCGAACGAATGAAAATGATAAGATTATACAAAGTCCAAAAACTCCCATTCTATACAAAATGTAACTTATTGCCAAAAACGGAAGTTTCCAACGATTGAGATAGCAATTACTCTTCAACAACTAAAAATGTAGTGAATTAGCTTTACTAAAAAAAAAAACAATTTAAATGCGACTAAAATTATATAATAACATTTTTGTACTTACTTTAAATTTTCCAAATTTGACTTAATTTTTTTCACAAAAAATCAGGGAAACGATTTTTGTCAGAAAACGCAATATTTAAGATGGGTTTTTGGCTATAACTTGACTAAAAATGGTCACAGAGCAAAAAGAAGTACCATTTTATACTCCTTATAACCAATACTAACAACCCCTTTCACTTTTAAACTGATTTTGTAAAATTTATTTTTGACCAAATTTTCGCATTTTCTGTAAGGGGTAACATCATCAAAATTTGCTAAAAATTGAAAAATCCTAGAATTCCCAAACTTAAATGCAAATCGATTTGGATTTTAATAACAAACTCAACGAGGTATAACATTCCATATTTGGTCTATTATTTTCAATGTTATGATCAAAATACCAAATATTTTTTTCACAAAAAACCAGGAAAACGAAATTTGGCAAAAAATTTAATATTTAAGTAGAGTTTTTTGGGTATAACTTGACTAAAAATGGTCACACAACTAAAATAATTACCATTTTGTGCTCCTAATTACCAATACTAATCATCCCCATCACTTTTTGGCGGACTTTGAAAAATTAATTTTTGCCCAAATTTTCGCATTTTTTGTAAGGGGTAACTCATCAAAATTTTTAAAAAATGCCAAAAAAATAAAGTTCCAAAATTTGAATGCAAATCGATTGGAATTTAAATAACAAGCTCAACGAGGTATAACATTCCATATTTGAACCATTTTTTCAAATGTTGTGATCAAAATACTGATTATTCATATAGCAAACAATTTTCTGTGTAACTTGGAAAGTGGTCTCATTTCCGATTTTGTTTACTGAGTTTTCATTAATATGAATCAATTCCAAAGCAATGCGATCAGCCGAAAATATTTGTATGGCCCAATGATATGGACAAAGCAATTCGAAAGGCGCAGTCGAAGAAATCTAAGATTGAGGCAGGACTATACGGTGTTTACCAATCACCAATCTTGACCCATGTGAATGAAAAATGATTCACGAGCCCAAATTCGGGCATTCATTCATTCATCCATAAATGACGGATATTATCTGGTATGGTACGACTGGTAGACTGGTGCTTATCAACGGCATTATGGGGAAACCTCTATCAACGTCGAAAACAACAAACAATTCAAACGAATTGCGACGGAGCTTTATTATTTTACAATGCTCGGCGAAAGATGATCACCTTTTTTTGTTTGAATAACTCAATTCTTAGAGGGCAGCGCAAGCCGACTGTAAAAAGCGAACAGCAATGGCAATAAAAAGAAACGCAATTGTAAATTTGATAAAATAACCAAATGACAGTGTCAACAGTTCGCTGATTGCACAAGGAGTCAGATGCTAAGCGATAAATAATAGCAGACAAAATAGTCAAATTATTTAAGGGTTCTATGTGCTAGCGCATCAAACAATCAAACAATCAGATAGACCTGATCTCGAATTACCACATTAGTCTAGTGAATATAATTATTGTAAAGTGAAAAATGAAATGAATAAATCGTATTTCCTTAGAAAATAAATGTTTTTTTCCTGCATAAAGCAGGCGTCAGAAATGTATTATCATAGCAAATGTCAACAATTATCTGAGCAAACATGTTGTAGCGACGCAAACAAACAATTTAAAATCGACAATTCTCCGTCAATTTTCTCTCCGTCTCAAAATCTTTGTGCTCACTAACTTCCGAAATTATTAATTCTCTGAGGGATTCACAGACATACCTGCCTCATCGGTGCTTTCGTCATCACAGGTGTTCACGAGTCGGGCGTAACCGCAGTATGTGCCACGCCCACACCGCCCCACTTGGCTACCCAGCAGCCGATCCATAATTTCGATTTATATCTTGAGATCGTTCAATCTATATCAATACTAATATAGCACAAAGTTGTCCTTGAAAAGGCAACATAATTTTTTTTTAGAAAACAACACGAAAAATAACCGATTTTGCACAAAAAAAAAAAAACATTCAATTTTCTATCTCAATTTTGATTAATTCCACCAACCGATTCTCAATGTCGACTAAGTTCCGACTAGCAGGGCCACAGTTTCTTATTTGATTGCTCCAGAAACGCGCATTTGCTGAATATCTCTATTTAAACACATGTGTTATGTAGAAAACTCTCCAAAGGAATTAGTTTTTGTCTTCGAAAGAGCAGCAAAAAAAAAAGAAAAGCAAACGGACTTTTGGTAAGAGTTAGGGAAGTTCCACTGTACGATGCCTTAATATTTTCAAATCAGTAGCACTTTTAATGGTTTCAGGTTGTCGAAGTGGACCCAATTAATTAATTTATTTCCCATAGATCAATTTGCAGTGGGCTCCTAATTCCCGCTGAGTTATCAAAGACAACAAATGACGTTGTCTGTTAACTGGAAACCAAAGATGAGGTGTTAATGCCAATATTGACGCGATTGTTTACCAGGCAGCATGAATGCAGAACCACTGACGTCATAACGAGCACATTGGGTCTTAGAAAGCTTTTGAGACACCTACGCAAAAAGACGCAGCTCATTCTGAGCACCCCGGATATACACATGGGGTAGAATTAATAGTAACAGCAATCAAATATTCGAATTCTATTCCAAACGCATTAAATCAATTGTTAATGTATATATTTCTGCAATTCGCAAGTCAGTTTAGCAGTATATATGTATACACTATACGCATTCTGTTGCTATTTTTTCGAACGCAAGTGTACCCGTGTAAGTGGGCGCGTGTAAGCCCTTGAGCCCGAGATCGAAATGGCCAAAATCCACTCAAAAAGGGTAAACAAAGGCAGCGAAAAAGCAAGATAAATCGAAAATGATTAAACGCTCATGCGCTGGGCACTCAAAAAACCGTTATGCGCCGCTGCCTTTTAAAAAATTATATGAATACAAACAAAAAAAAAAAGGGTGAAAAGCCGACTATGGCAATGAAAATAAATAAACAAACAACAAATGCAACTGCAACTGGAAATGTTTGTAAACAATGCCGTGAAAAATAGGCCCCAATAACATCAAACTAAATGTTACTAGGCTAAGTTATTCAATTCACGATTCATTGGGCAAGTCATAACCTATAGAAGATATCGATTATGTTGCTCAATATGCACCAATGACGTGACTCGACCATACAGCTTGGGTGCGATTAATAGCATAGCTGTATTTCAAATTAATGATATAAATTAATTAATATACATTCGAATTACATATGAATAAAGGTTATTAAAGGGTATTAATTTGTTAAACGACACCCCCCACCCCACTTCTGCTGACAATGCTAGTTAGATGACCGCCGCTGTAGCTTAAATGCAATCGATTAAGCTCCGCATAAACAGCTGACTGCGATGAACCGTTAAAGCCTCGTCATCTGGCAATGGCAATGAAAGTGCAACTGCAAGTGTCATTATAATATTGCAACCGAGCAGCCGATTGCAACAAAAAATAAAACCACACAACAAATAACAACAAGCTAACAAATAGACGCTGGCGTGTTTACAGAAAATAAACAAATGGCACCAAGTTGGGAGTCAAGTGAAGTCGGGCCAACTCAAGCAAGAAGTTAAACGCCATTTCGGCGAAGCAGTACACTGCTTGCACGCTGGCCTTAAACTTTGCGTTTCAGGGCCACGTTAGCAAAACCAATTGTTAGCATAATGCAATTAGTGTAAAAAATCAAACAAACTATAAATTAATACTTAGCATTACATTAATTGCTGCGAAATTCCTCTTTACTGCGTTCTAAAAATAGCGTGCAGCAAATTATGGGAAAATGCAATAAAAGATGTCAAAGCGAAACAAACAAACTAAAATAAACTTAAGTAAAACAAAAGGAAAACGGAGAGAGGCCTCTAGGAATTTGTTTAAAAAAAATTAGTAGCGATTCGAATTACATTTTACAGTGGTGGCTGTGAAATTGCCAATTTCTGGCACTTAATCGTTAGCTTAAAATCGTTAAATATTTTTTATAAATAATATGGCAGTTAGAATTTGCAATTAAATAAATGCATTTTTTGCACTCTGTTAACCCCAAACAGTAAATATAAATATGGAAAGTGTACCCAAGGTGGCCATTCAAATATTAAATTAGCGTTAGTAAATAAGGTTACACTAAATAAATGTCAATTAAACAAGCAAATAAATGAGAGTTTAACTTAAGATATAAAACGGTTAACTTAGCATCGGGGATTAACGTAATTCGGGGTGAAGTGCAAAAATATGACGGTCTTTTGGATAAGGTGTCAAAATTTAGCTTACATATGGGCCGGCGGCGCATGCGGGTCTCATTTTTCTCGCCGCCACTGTGGGCACCGCTACTGTTAAACGGCTGCATCTTGCGACTGAGACAACAACAAGTGGTAAGCGGTATTTTACCGATTCGATTGGCAAAGCAAATACGTGAAAAGAAAAAAGAATCAAAAGAAAAGCAAGAATTTAAGTAAAGCAAAACTATAAAGACAAGGATAATAATTTTGTTGTTAAGGCAGCATTACACTGTAGGGTTCGAGCACCCTGATATTTTTAATGAAATCACTTGAAAGATTTTTCGATACTGAATTTGTCAAGCTATTTATAAAAGAACAACAACGAACTGTGTATTACTGCCCTATTAATATATTTGCGCTTTGCAAACCAGGCACTTCGCAGACAGATGGGTGTTCCTAATAGTTGCGTCCACGACTGTGTGCGGTTCGCTAGAGTGAAGCTAATAAAATAACCGGTTCGTGGCAGCCAAACAAAAAAAAAGAAGATATTTCTCATGCACAATTCACTTTTTTATTTGGCAAATGTTGCTTCGGATTCTCTTGGCAAGCGAAATTCTCTTTGTTTTGTTTGGACTGTATGCTTTACCTCTTACTTCCCCTTTTTATTTCAGCAAAGACGCGACGAGCTAAAATGTTCGAAGGCAACTAAAAGCAGCAAACGGAAATTCTTAGCCGCCGACCGGCAAACAATCGCATCAGAAAAAAAAAACAACAAAAGCAGAGAAGACAACTTTCGAGATGTTCCCAAATTCAGAAACTCACTGTGCTATTTCAAAGATGGTTGGTATTGTTTGTATTTCTACACCATCAAACATTTCATTTCGCATATTTGTGAAATTACGTTAATATAATATTATCACACAGCACAAGATTTTGAAACCACTTATAAAAACAACATTTAGATGTTATAAAATACCATGCAATATCAGATATAAAGCTTTAAAGACCTTTATATTTTGGAAAACAAAGTGATGGTTTTTCGAAAACAGGAACGTCGATTTTTATCACATGAAGAGTTTAAGTCGTTAATTCGTGTTTGAGGGACACATGTCAAGAACCGCGAGCAAGCGAGATGGAGCTAATGGAGCACTTATCTGGGAGCCCGACGAGTCCGGTTCAAGAGACCTATATTTTTGTATTTTCTTTATTTTGTTTTTGGTGATAAGATAGTTGCGGGAACAGGATAGTTGTATAATCGGTATATTGATAAGACGACCGACAATATATTGGCCGAATCATTTAATCAATTAATTGCTGACAAAAACGAACCAAAGTTCGAAGGTCAGCAGACGGCATTGCAGAAATGTCCGTGACATTGACCTCGGCACCTGGAAAATGAAATACCACCCAAAAAAAAAGAACATCATATCTATGTCACCATTTGACCCAGTTAATCGAAAATCGTGGAATTAACGAAAAGGAATCAAAGAAATATTATTTCGTTGGGCCGTGTGTGGGAAAGAGAGGTGGCGCAAACAAGGCGAGAGAGAGACGGGGCGAACACGCGTTCAACAAACTTGATTAACGGTTTATCGATTTGCCATCGCACTCGCACAAGCACGTGCTTTGTTTGTCGCTCCTATTGATTTTTACGGCATTGCTTGGATATGAAATAACCGCACATTTCTACTTCTTCCTTTTGTGCACTCCTTCCAATTTCATAACGTTGTTTATTTGCATGTGTGTATCGCATGTACAAATGTCCATTGTTGTGTGTGGTTGAGTCCACGTGTGTTGTTTTTGTTAATGACTGTGATTTTCATATGTAAAACTCTTTGTTATTATTATTCGATGGAAGGAGGAGGAAAACGAAACAGATGAACATGGCGTAAAGTTGATGAAACACCGAGAGGAAATAGAATTCATAGTCGTTGCGTTTTGCACACTCGCAAGATAACCAACTAACGACATTTACTAACAATAAACAAAAACATAACTTTACACGAGAACACAAAAAACACAAAAAAAAAACAGGAAAACAAAAGGCACACACAGTCACACACTCACATCTCTTCCAGACAACTTTTGTCGCGGTAACAGCGCGAACTGAAAGTTTGCTCCTGGCTTCATTGACTCGCAATTTCGAACTGAGTCTGATGAACAAGAACAACAGTGCGCCGTGTGGAAAGCGGCATTTTCCACCCCCTAAAAAGCGGGCCAGCAACAACAGCAACGACAGTAACAAGAACAATTTGAAGGTAACAGAAACTTTTGGGGATGACACGGAACAGATGATGCCGCTATCGGTGTCATCGATAGACGGCGATAACAGGAGTTTTTTAACCGCTCAGCAATATATTTCAAGTATATCATACACTTGTGTATTTCATTTAGAAAGTATTCAACAAGATCAGATATATTTATTTTGTTGATAAAATCACGAACCAACTCCATTGATTCATTTCCGCACATCACTATTGCCCAATTTCGTTTGTCGGCATCCTTCCAGGCACTGGAAGTTCGTTCTTATACTTTTCGTTCGCATTCTAGTTCGCGGGTTCTCTGAAAGGCTAGATCGCGCCATTCGCTTCAATTCTTCGTGTAACGGTGCTAGGTGCGGATGCCAGTGTTATTTTTAATTGTTAATTTAATTGTTAACTATTTATAAAAATAGAATTTGTACAACAGAAGACGAACAGCAGAACACCGGTAATATCTCGATTCGATTTTAACTGTATTAGTTGAAACATTTATAGTAACGGTAATTTGTCAAGTGACGAAATTAACTAATTAAGCGCAGCATGAGAGGCTTTTAAATCATTAAATTTTAAACAAATATTTAATTTTCATCAGCTTCATCACATTTAATTTTGCTCTTTTGCTTCATTTGCCTTTCTACTGCGCCATCTTGAATTCGCAGGTGCATATTGTCATCTCGCTCTGAAGCCCGGCTTGTATGGAGTCGGTTAATAATTGGAATATATTTGTATTGCAGCAAATTTGCTTTAAAACTATTAAAGTTAAAAAAACTATACAATAGTTAACATAAAATAAGTAATAAAGCTTAGTATGCGCACTTCTTAGTGAAACGACAATAGATAGCAGTTGAAAAGTGATTGTGAAGGTCAAATAGATCGAGGTCAGGGCCCTCTTCTAACTGTTAATTGTGCAATACTTGTATTTCAAAGGGAAAACATGACAAAAAAAAAATGAAATGAATAAAATTTAAGTTTCTCGATTCCAGAGTCGCCATGGACATGCAAGTGCAGCGCCCCATTACGTCAGGCAGCCGGCAGGCCCCGGATCCGTATGATCAGTATCTGGAGAGCCGTGGACTCTACCGTAAGCACACGGCCCGGGACGCCTCCAGTTTGTTCCGTGTGATCGCCGAGCAGATGTACGACACCCAGATGCTGCACTACGAGATTCGGCTAGAGTGCGTCCGCTTCATGACCCTAAAACGACGCATCTTTGAGAAGGTAGGCCTCTAACAATCACACATTTTGTAAAAAAAAAAGAAATAATTTTATTTATATCCCAGGAAATTCCTGGCGATTTCGATAGCTACATGCAGGACATGTCCAAGCCCAAGACATATGGAACCATGACAGAACTACGCGCTATGTCCTGCCTATATCGGTAATTAATCCTTAGTTACTATTTTCTATTAAATTCTACAAATATATATGATTTCTGTACGACTTCCAGCCGCAATGTTATCCTGTATGAGCCCTACAACATGGGCACCAGCGTCGTTTTTAATCGTCGCTATGCGGAAAACTTCCGTGTCTTCTTCAACAATGAGAATCACTTTGATTCGGTTTATGACGTTGAATATATAGAAAGAGCCGCCATTTGTCAATGTACGTAGCCTATTAATATATCCAATTTTGCTTTTTGTATATGTACGTTGCTTTCAGCAATCGCCTTTAAGTTGCTGTACCAGAAGCTTTTCAAATTGCCTGACGTATCCTTTGCTGTGGAGATTATGTTGCATCCACACACCTTCAATTGGGATCGCTTCAATGTGGAGTTCGATGACAAGGGCTATATGGTTCGCATTCATTGCACCGATGGACGAGTTTTTAAGCTTGATCTGCCAGGGGACACAAACTGCATACTGGAAAACTATAAGCTGTGCAATTTCCATAGCACCAATGGAAATCAGAGCATTAATGCTCGAAAGGGAGGCCGGCTGGAGATTAAAAACCAGGAGGAGCGAAAGGCATCCGGCAGCAGTGGCCACGAACCAAACGATCTGTTGCCCATGTGTCCAAACCGATTGGAGTCCTGTGTCCGCCAGCTGCTAGATGATGGTCAGTAGAGGTGGTTTCAAACATCAAATGCTTACATAATACTCTCTTTTTAGGTATCTCTCCGTTTCCCTACAAAGTGGCCAAGTCCATGGACCCCTATATGTATCGTAATATAGAATTTGATTGCTGGAACGATATGCGCAAGGAGGCCAAGCTTTATAATGTCTACATAAATGACTATAACTTTAAGGTAAACTGTGCAGAACATTGGATTATCGTTAGCACACATACACACGCACACCAACACACGTTTCATGTCAACCACCCATCCAAATTAACACCCTTTCATTTTCATCTATACACTGGATACACCTTATACTTTACTATACATGTATGTCTTGCCTTATCCTTCCTCGTCTCGTCGCCGTGTTATTTGTTTTCCAGGTGGGCGCCAAGTGCAAGGTGGAATTGCCGAACGAAACGGAGATGTACACGTGCCACGTTCAAAATATCTCCAAAGATAAGAATTACTGCCACGTCTTTGTTGAGAGGATTGGCAAAGAGATAGTGGTACCTCTTCTTTTTATCTGATTTTCTAGACCCTTGCAGAGAAATGCAAAAATTTCGATTAGAAACGATTATCATATTTAACAATTAGTTAAATTTGTTAAAGTTTAGTTAAAAGTATATTAATTGTGGCCCAATGAACTGGTATATAAGTCTATAAAATAATTGATCTGCAAGGGCTAAAAATGTTCGGTATCCGAAGCTAATTGTAACTATTTCGCTTTAATAGAGAGCTTACTAATATACAAACATATCTGTTGGCTTAGGTCCCGTATGAATCGCTCCATCCCCTGCCGCCAGATGAGTACCGCCCATGGTCGTTGCCATTCCGCTATCATCGCCAGATGCCTCGCTTGCCGTTGCCCAAGTATGCCGGTAAGGCCAACAAGTCTTCCAAATGGAAGAAGAACAAGCTGTTCGAAATGGACCAGTATTTTGAGCACAGCAAGTGTGATTTGATGCCCTACATGCCCGTGGACAATTGCTATCAGGGTGTGCACATTCAGGACGATGAGCAGCGGGATCATAATGATCCTGAACAAAATGACCAGAACCCGACTACGGAGCAGCGGGATCGTGAAGAACCGCAGGCACAGAAGCAACACCAGCGCACGAAGGCATCAAGGGTTCAGCCGCAGAACTCGAGTTCCAGCCAAAACCAGGAGGTTTCGGGTTCGGCTGCCCCGCCACCCACTCAGTATATGAATTACGTGCCAATGATACCGAGTCGTCCTGGGCATTTACCGCCACCTTGGCCTGCATCTCCGATGGCTATTGCCGAGGAGTTTCCGTTCCCCATTTCAGGAACCCCGCATCCACCGCCAACCGAAGGTTGTGTATACATGCCATTCGGTGGTTATGGTCCACCACCACCGGGAGCTGTTGCTTTATCGGGACCGCATCCATTTATGCCGCTTCCTTCTCCACCGCTAAATGTTACCGGAATTGGCGAGCCACGTCGTTCTCTACACCCAAACGGTGAAGATTTGCCCGTGGATATGGTGACTTTGAGATACTTCTACAACATGGGCGTGGATTTGCATTGGCGCATGTCGCACCACACGCCGCCTGATGAACTAGGAATGTTTGGATACCATCAGCAGAACAACACTGATCAACAGGCAGGACGGACTGTAGTCATTGGCGCCACAGAGGACAATTTGACTGCCGTGGAGTCAACACCACCACCTTCGCCAGAGGTGGCAAATGCCACAGAGCAGTCACCGCTTGAGAAAAGTGCCTACGCCAAGCGCAATTTGAATTCGGTTAAGGTGCGCGGCAAACGTCCGGAGCAGCTGCAAGATATTAAGGATTCGCTGGGGCCAGCGGCATTTTTGCCCACTCCAACGCCATCGCCAAGCTCGAATGGCAGTCAGTTTAGTTTCTATACTACTCCATCGCCGCATCATCACCTGATAACACCGCCGAGGTTGCTCCAACCGCCGCCACCGCCACCGATATTCTACCACAAGGCGGGACCACCACAGCTAGGGGGAGCAGCTCAAGGACAGGTAGGAGTGATACATGCACTAACAAATTCAAAATATTCTATAGGCAATCGACACTCGACCATTTTTAGACTCCCTACGCCTGGGGCATGCCAGCTCCGGTGGTGTCCCCCTATGAGGTGATCAACAACTATAACATGGACCCGTCGGCTCAGCCACAACAACAGCAGCCAGCCACCTTGCAACCAGCTCCCTTATCTGTCCAATCTCAGCCGGCAGCTGTCTATGCTGCAACGCGTCATCACTAAACAAAGAAAGAAAAAAAAAAGGGAGCGGGGGCAAAAAACAGATCACTTGAAAGAGAGAGGCCATACAGATCGAAGGCATTACATTCCATTGCAATTAACGGCTTTTAAAATTTAATCTCACTTTTAAATTTGTAGTTAACTTTTTATAGGCCATAAGCGTTGGCGCTCTATCATAAACCATTCAGCTTCTGTACAACAATCGATTGCATAACCTAACGCAAATGTCAACCCAACTTCATTTTAAAAATGTAATTTAACGTAATTTTATGCGAATTTTTTTAAAGTTAGCCGTCACGAAATCAAAGAACCACCTATTTATATGATTTATTTAAAACCCTTCTAACCAAAAATATCTACATACTATCTACTATATATATACATATATATATATATATATATTTATGTGCTCGCTGTTCGGCTAGAGACTCACCTATGTAAAGTGTACCATCAAAAATTAACCATAAATAAAACAAGATTCAACTGCAGCGCAAGAGACAAAATGTACAAAAGACTTTTGCAGGTGCTGCAATTACGTGGTATTCTCGTGTTTCGGCGCGATTTCAGATAGCAAACAAAAGGTGTGGATTGGCTTGGATTACTTTGATTCACCTCGTCACATCACATCGACGCTGATCTTCGAAACGATAAAGAACTC